>NC_081249.1:71349285-71648740 GCF_030490865.1 Poecile atricapillus | reverse complement strand
TGGAAAAACCCTGAAAAAGATGAGGACCATGGATCATAACAAAAAACTGTAAATTTTTTTGGTATGTATTATCACTTGGCTTGTTTTGACCAAATGATTTTAGAGAACCATGTTATGTCCCTTTCAGAAGATTTAAATGTTCTCTGAAGTCAGTGATTCAGCAGTGTTTCTATGAGAAAGATTGTTTTGATGATAACTCATCAAGGAGGATAAAGTCAACATGCACATTGACTTTAAAATTCTTTCTTGAAATGTATACAGCTGATTGGTTATTATCTTTGAATCTGCAGGGATTGGTACCTAATTTGTTTAACTCCTTGGAACTGGATTTAGAGAATTTAACATGAAGCCTTATTTAGAGATGTTGGCTTTAGTCCACATTCTGCATCATGTGCAGCTGTCTTCTGGGTCAAGGTGATTATAGGAAAGAAGATAGGGTCATGCTCAAGTTCTCATACTCAATTACCCTTCCCTAACATTACAGGAACAAACTGGGGTTACTAAAAATTCTTATTAGGTTTTATAAGGTCTAGAAATCTTCTTTATCCCCTTTTTCATAACAGCTTGGTTTTTACACTCAAACCTAATCAATCCATGACAGTAAGTGTGTATTAAGATGGCTTATCATAAGGAGACAAATTGCTTTCCATGTTATGGTATATGACTTCTTGATACTACTTCACTTGCAGTAAACCATCACTAAAGATTGTTGTTGAGAATCAGATTACTTCTGAAGTGTAACTGTGCCTCAAATAAATTAGTTCTCGGTATCTGTGATAGCTTAAAATAATTGAAAAAGTATAAGGGAGAGTAATTGACTGTGAGTTCAAGGAGAAAACAGGAAGCAGGAAATCACAAAGTTTCTAAAGACACCAGACATCATGTGAAGGTGAAGGAAAAGAGGAATGGCGATGGTGACTATGCTGAACTGAACGGGGCAAAGGGACCTGAAGAGTCCTTCCAACTTGCTGGGTAAAGTGAACAACCACAGTCCCATTCATAACCTCTGGAAATCCTACCACAATACTGCTTCCCTAGTATGTAATTAAAATAGGATCTTTCTCAGACTGAGAGTTACAGCCACAGAAAAAAAAGCACATGAGATTTTTATGCTTTCTTTTTCTTTTGTTTGCATGTGTCTGGCTGAATAACAAGCTGAATAATGGTGCTGTGATCTTTTTCAGGTCACAGTTATACTTCATACATAACATTAACAAATATAAACTATCATAATCAGAAGAGGTCATCATGCATTGGTGACATTTACAATGCTTTACTTTTCATCATCTTCTGTACCAGGGAACCTTCAGAGTCTGCTGCTGGCCACTGTGTGCAAAGGCTGCCTCTCTGTTTTGTCTGGTCTAAAAGGCCACACTCCTGAGTCTAAAATATGTCTCAATGCCCTGTGAAGAGCATCGTGGCTGCACTTTCCACTTGCTTTTGCAGCTGCACTGTCCTGGAACACAGCTAAGTAAGTGGCCTGTGGCTGTGGCTGAGTAATCCTGAATGGACAGAAGAAGTGAATTCCTGCTGTCACCGCAGGAAAGCATAGGGCTCTCCACGATGACCTTCTTTTGTGTTGGTCCCCTGCGTTAGATTATATTCTGTTCATTTTTGAAATGTCACTACTAGGAGATTTGAGAGCTGCTTTATAAAGTGTCCTGTAAATATAAGGTTACTATAAAGTAAAGGGTTACTATAAAGTAACCACTGCTTTGTTTTAAGGTGTGTCAATGTCATACTGCTGTGTTAGGCTGGAGAACTGAGGGACCATTTTCAGTTTACTGCAAGCCACTGGAAATACTTTCAGGTTTGTAACCACAGCAAAACCCTTCTATTTTAGATATGGTCAAATATAAAATTCACTGGCAACAGAAAGCTCGCTTGTTTGACATCAAGAATATTTCCCCTCTGAGATAATATAAAAAGCTTTGAGGTACTTTTCTGGAAACCTTGACATTTGCTTTATTCTCTGTGATTTTATAGAGGTTTTGTGTGCTTCTAAAGTGCATTTAGAATTTAAAGCTATAGAATTTTGAAAAAATGAGGTTCAGTGGTTAGCACATTAAGTGAGAGTCAGGGAACATCAGGATAGCTCTCACAACATTCTGGAGTAAGTTATCTCTATCACTGTTCCTTGTTTTCTGCTTTAGTCAACATAGCTATATCAGTGGTTATCTTTCATTGTTCTTGCACACCCAAGTCAAGCATGATAGCAATTGTGACTATTTTTGTGATTTTTAAAGCATTAAGTTTTTTGAATATTTTAATTTGAAATTATGCAAATCTTCAGGTTTTGCAGGTTTAACAGCAATGAGAATTGCAGAGTAAGTCTTAGTCTTGAATGAGGCTCATTACCCTTGAATCTTTCTGTGTGGACTCGACCTACAATTTTTTGCAAAATGTGTTTCTGGTGTATTTATTTTTTTTATTCCTCTTTTCTTACTGTGATGACAATAAAATAACAATTCTTGTCAGGTTCTATTCATATTCTCTCTGGTAATGGCTGGACCATGGTGACAATATTGGGAGGTTAATATCTTGGAAGATCTCACTGTAATAACACTGGTCCCCTTCCCAAACTGACTTAAAGGGGTTCTAGGTTACATGGACTATGTATGTATCATTTCTATATATATTTTTGAACAAACTAGCAGTTAAGGGCTGGTTTTATAAAGAATGCATTCTAAACACACTACCAAGGACTTACTAGATATAAAATCACCCTTGCAACAAATTTATATCTTTTTCAGAAGAGTCAGCCAAGTGCCTAAAGTGACCCTCAGCAAAGGAGAATATGTTTTGCAGGTATGTCAGCTCTGAGTCCATCCAAAACAATAACAGATATTCAAAAATCTATGGATGAAGTGTTAGTCATAAGAATAAAATGAAGCATTCTGCTTTGCAATGATTCAGTCTTTTTGTTTCCTTCTGTCTGGGGCTATAGAGGCTGTGCAGTGGAATAAGATACAGATGTAGAAGTCAGACCCTCCTTAATTTCAACATGATCAGCTGACTTCATGCATGACCTTCAGGTTGAAGCCTCAAAAGGGCCATTCAGCATTAGAACTTGAAATGTGAACAATCCAGAGAATTTTGGGATGATTTTCTGGGCAATTAAGTCCACAATCTTCCTAGGAACAAATATAGCTCATCCATGTGCTGTGCTGCATTTTCCTTGTGAACACCACTCCTTGGGCACACCTGTGATGTTGGGAGAAGAAACTGGGGCTGGAGTTTAACCTCTCCTTCCTTTTTCCAGCAAAAATGCAACCCTGTGGTCTCTTCTACATCTCACTGACCTAATGTCAGTTTTAGAAAGCCACATTGCTTTCTAAAATTCCCTGCTGCTCTGTATGAGTGGCCTGGGATCCCTAGAGCTGCTCACTTGCTGCATCTTCTTCTTCCAATCTCTTGAGACCCTGAACATTGTGCCACTCCCCTACTTTCTTTGTCCTCTCACCTGCTGCAGATTTTTTCCAGTCACAGATTTTATCAGGACCTGGAAGAATCCAAGTCAGGGTTAACAAGAAACTATTTCTGTGGGCAATAAGAAAATTGGTGGTCAACTACCAGCTTCAATGTTTCAAGTGTTTGATGCAGGATAACAATTTATGTGTTTTGAGAGTGGGAGGGCTAAGGGAATTGTATTGCTTCCTCCTGTCTTGAATGTGGTTAGACTAAATCATAGGGTGTAGAGAAAGAAATGCCAGCTGTGCTGCAGTACTGCACAATGGAAACAGCATCCACAGCTGCAGTCCTCGGTTTTGGTGACAATGTGAGGAGTATTGAGACAAGTAGATTTTGACTTGTTTTTCTAAGAATAGCCCTGCCCTGCTGATGTACTCTTGGACACAGCACTATTTCCAGAGAACTGAATTTGAACAAGAAAGTCCAGTCAAAGCTAAAATGCTCTTGGATAGGTCAGATCCCAAAAGACCTGGTTATTTTAAGATTGACCTTTACAGCTTCAGATCAGAGTCTGCACTATATTTCAATAGCACTTATGTAAAACTTTTTCTCCTGGATCTCTGCCTCATTAGCTATACTCAGTTTTAGCGTTGAAAAATTGGAATTTTGATATAAATGAAGAAGACTTAAAAGGGGAAAAATAAAAGGGCTAATATGGAGGTTTTCCCAGTGTCTTACTAATGAGAAGTGAAGAGAAGAAAGATTTTCTTCACTGATACAGAAACTTTTGACATGTGATTCCAGCCCTCTGGAAAGGATGAGCCTGGCATTAAAAAACCATATTTCTTTACATCCCATATAACAGGTAATTTTCACTTTCTGACAAAGAAGGCAGCAAAGCAGCACTCCACAAACCCACAGAGTGCAAAAGGGCTGCTGTCCAGTTGATTCATATTTAGTGAATCAACTAAGCTGCAGTACCACACTTGCCCATTGTGTAATGTCTGTGGCAGAGCTATTTTCAGAAATGGCTTCAGCAAACAACTTTGAGACAGGATATAGGCTGAATATCAGCCCTTCTGGATATTATAACACTTCTGGATTGTGTAACATGCCTCTCGGAGAGAATCTCAGGAATCTCTTATATTTCAGATATCTGGGAATGTACTTCATCTTTTTTTTTCTTTATTTTAGGACTGAAGTTTCTGTTTATTCTCAGTTTAAGTTAACTGTAATTTTATGTGGCTAGTTGGAATGACATGGATATTTATAAATAAAATTAAAATTCGGAAGGTCTGTGATGGATAGTTGACATTTGAAGGCCTATTCTTCTTAATGGGATATGCATTGAAACATATGATTGAAGATTTGAGCCATCCTTCTGGACTTCCACTGTCTCTAAAAGCTATGCCACTGACTTTCCCAAGATTCTTCAAGTAAAACAAGGGAAGTACAGACCCTTCCCCCAGCTGTTATTGGGCTGCTAGCAAATCTGGGGGAAGATCCAGACATGCAGGATCTCTCAGGAGGGGGGGGGGGGGGGAGGGGGGGGGGGGGGGGGGGGGGGGGGGGGGGGGGGGGGGGGGGGGGGGGGGGGGAGGGGGGGGGGGGGGGGGGGGGGGGGGGGGGGGGGGGGGGGGGGGGGGGGGGGGGGGGGGGGGGGGTGCTTGGGGGGGGGTTCTGTGCTTGTCCTTTGCACCTGCAAGAGAAGATCAGATGGATTTTGAATTTCTGAATCAATAGTGTGCTCCTGGTGAGTATTTGTCCAGTCCATTTCCCTGTAGGATATCGACACGAAGGTGGGGAGGGATGGCACTCATACACTAGTATTTACTTTTTGTTGGAATAGTCAGTGCATAGCTCTGTCAAAATTGTAATAGATTTTGACTGTTGAAGAAAATGTAGGGCAGAAATTTAAACAATATTTTTAGCACCTTCACTTTCACTACATTTTTTTTTTCAGTGCAGTTGTACGTATTAACCCATTGCTATTATCCAATGTACACATTTACATCAGTACCTCTGCTTCCACTGGGTTAAGTGCAGTGCTTCTCAGCTCTGCCTCCCTAGCTAGATCAATGAAGGGCAGGTACAAATCTTCTGAGGGTATTAATGTTCTACAGAATCATTTTGTTTCAATTAATAACACCTCTTTCATTACCTGAGGCGTGGCTGAAAAACTGCATGTCTGTCAGGTCTGTCTTGCTTCATGAGAAAGTCACAACTAGTTTGCTAAAACAATTAGCAAGAAAAAACTCCTAAATTGCTCTCTCCAGTCCTCATGCCTCATCCTCCCCTCTTTCCAAACTGGGGAATTCTTTATTTCAGAACAAAACCCCTTAAAAGGTAGTTTTTTGGTTTTGTCTGAGATTCGTTCATACTATCCATTCATTTCCACACCCAGGTCATGAATTCACGCTTGCTCCTCATAGTTTGGGACAACAGCAACAGCTAGAGGCACCCTTCAAGGGTGGAACCTCATCTGTGCAAACACACCACTTGAAGCTGTACAGAGGCTACTGTCAGTCTGGGTGGAATAATGTTTGTTTACACAAAATTGAGAATGTAATTCTCACAGATGAGAGGAGGTCATCCATGGTGCCTGCACGTAGCTGAGTCCTTGCCTCTGAGTGTTACTCCTATGCCTCCAGAGAGAAATACTGTTATTGGGTTTCTTTACACACCTTTGTGATCTACACAAAGTGTCCGAGTTCTTCCTGGGAGCTTGCTCCCATTGTCTTCTCTGATAAATCTTGGCTTTTGGCTTGCTTTTTTTGTTGTTGTTGTGGTTTTTTGTTTTGTTTTGTTTTGCTTTTTTTTCAACTGGATTAGAGCCAGTAAGACCTAGGTAGCTGAACAGCCAGAGAGCTGCTTGTCAGCCTCTAATTTTACTCCAGGGATTTTGCTGGAGGCTGCTGAGGCAGTGACCTTTGAGTGCGAGGTGAGGACCGTGAACCCTGCTGGGATACTGTTGAAGGACTGGCTCCTTCTGTTCTGTGCAGGGAAAGAGAAACTTGGCACAATGGCATCTCTACTGCTGGTAGTGAGCAGTCCTGCAGCAAAGTAGTCACTCTTCCCTGCCATCGTTTTTGTGGCCAAAATAACTGGTTTGATACTGCAGATCAGAGCCTGGGTGTGGACTGTCACATATGCAGTGCAGAAAATTGAAGGATCAGGGGTTTTTAGCAAAACGGCGAATAAATAAATTGACAATATGGATGTCTTTACTAACACTGTTACTCACTCTGAAGAGGAACTATTTAAGCCCTATTAAATCTTTTACAGACCAAGATGAAACCTGCTTCATTGTGGAGACAGAGATAAGGGAACTCTATTAGCCAGCACTTTGTCCATCCACGAATTAGTTTCTCATATTTAGAAACTATTTCCTTATTTTCTTTTGATAAGCTTGAATCTCATCAGAATTTTTACTCAGAAGTAGGAGACATTCATGCCAAAACTTCCAGTAGCTCATGGAGAGTGCAAAACCCGCTTTCTCTGTATCAAGCAGGCTAGGAATAAAACCAAGCCTATTGCACCCTGGGAGGGTACTCTAACCAGCAGTCTCTGAATCAAGCAAACTCTCTGAAAAATGATTTCTTCTTAAAGTTCTAAAACGCCTATGCAGAAATCTTGTGTTGAACATGGCAAGATAGTAAGGAAAATGTTGGTTATAACAAATCATTTTTTCCAAAAGATTCATGGAAAAATTCCTGAGCTGCTTTATATTAGGTATTAAGCCCACTCTGATCAGAGGTGCAGCTTTACCAACAAAAGAAGTAATACAAAGTGTTGTCTGTAGTCTGTTGGACTAGTGACAGTAACAATGCTAAACATTAGTGGAGGCCCTGGCAAAAGAACAGGCACAATTTGTTGGCTTTGCAATGCAGGGTAGGGCAAGATGAATAGAAATGATGGTCTAGTGAGTAGGTTATGGGATTGCAATGCAGCAGAGCAGGTCTCCGCTCCTGACTTAACTTTGGACTTTTTTGTAACTTCAAGGAAGATGCTGAAATCTTTCCTGTGTTACAGTTCCCCACCCTAAAAGAAGGATAATGACAATTTCTTACATCCACAGGGATACAGGCAAGGTAAATGATGACTTGAAAAGCCTTGAGATACTGGCGGGGGGGGAAGGGTCTAGACACAGAAATGCTCAGTCCTATATCTTTCAGTTAAGGAAAGAGAACCCAGAAAATATTTTCTATAGACATATTGCAAGGTTATTTTTCTCTCTCCCAAACATGGCATGTAGAGACATATTTCAATTTTTTTTTTCTATCTTCTATTCCTATTTAAGTACATTCTTTTCTTCCCTTGTAGGCAGAGACATATGTATAGCCAAGCAGATGATGTCTAAGGCATACGATGTTCCTTCAGTATTGCTTCAGGTCTGATTTGATGGTTTTCTGAAACTGAAATAATCAGAAGTTTTATGTTTGATTTCATAGTGCAGTTTCTGAGAATTTAATATTTCACTTTGACCTTCCAGATCCTTCAAAACAGCTTATAAAATCTGCATGGTGTGGGAGGGAGTATTTCTGGCAATCTCTGTCTTTCCAGGAGTCATTTTGTGTGAAGTTATTTTGATGGATTTGCTATCACATTAGTCAAAGATTTTCTCTACTAAAAATTTACACATTTGTTTTCATGTAGGAAAGCAAACAAAAATCACTCATTTCTAGAAGATAAACATTTTACTCAACAACTTTCGGAGTGTAGTTTCCTTTGAAATTCAGTTTAAAGAAATAGATGAGAGCTAAATGCAGGCAAAATAGATCCAGCTGTATAAAGTCAGGCATTCTGGAGCATGAATCATTTCCCATGACAGAGGGCATTGCACTATAAAGGTATCTGTTGCTCATGTTTGACTTTAGAGGAAACCTGAATAACTTATTTAGACTAGTTACCTGGTTTTGGCTAGGCAAAGTTGGGCAAAGAATCCATATAATTGCCATCAGTACGTATACATTTTAAATCATTGCATGACCTTCTCCGAGTGTTTAGACATAGATTAAAATAGGCTTTCCAAAAGTCAGGCACCTAAAATGCTGAGCATTTTTGGAGCTGCAGGACTTCTTACATACAGGACTTAGGTATTTTCTGGGGAAGAGATTTGACTCGGGCTTTATTTGGGTAGCCGTGCTGCTGATGTGATCTGGCCTCAATACTGCATGTCACACAGATCTCTCAGCCACATGCCACCTTTTTGGGTAAGAAAGCCCCCTGACAAATGATTAATAACATTCAAACTAATCTTTTAGGTGAAGCTGTATGATATTTCTGTTATTATTATTTTATTTCACAAGGACCAGCCACCCTTTGCTTCCCCTGCCTCAATACTTGCTCAGCCTAGGAGAGAGTTCTTTGTTGACCTTCTTCAGAGGTTGTGTTGCCACATTTGTGCAAGGCAGGGTTTGTCCCTCCTATGCTGTGTGCACTGTTTACACTGGCTAGTGAGGTTGGCTGAGCTACTACTTTACTACTTTACCCCTCTTGGTTCCCCTGGGAATGAATGGAGATTTGAGCTGGGGAGTCCCACCAGTTGTTTTTATTTTTTTTTTTTTGTGCTGGAAGTGGCATTTCAGGGGCTGGCAGTATCTTTTCCCTTTTTTCCCCAGCAGCATCTTAGTGCTCGTTTGGGTGGTGAACAGGCTTCAAGGCTTACACAAATTTGTCACTGTGTCTCAGGGCCAGACCCCAACAAGACTTCCTAATGGCACTTTCTGAAGCCTTGAGTAGAAATTAGAGTCATGGGAATGGAAGAAGACTGCCCAGGATGGTGAGTTTTGCTGCTTTTAGACATAAGATTTTAACTGATAGACACAAGGGGCAAAAACACAGTATCCTGTTCACCTTGTTCAGTATTTGTAAAGCTCCAGTCACCATGGCATCTAGGCATGAAAGATACCTTATGTCAGCAGGATATGCATCAAAGGAGCCTTTTCTAATGGATAAACCTGATATCAAAGAACTGAAGAAACTGAACCAAAATTTACAGGTGTCCTTTGCTTTGATCATTAATTAAAATGTGACTTATACTCACAGTGTCCCTATTAGAGGACTTGACACAACAAAGCATCTGAGGTACCTGACTATTTCTTGTAATGCTGTGAAAGACAGGTGTTCATTCCTGGGAAAGCTTTGAAGCTAAAAATAAAATAAAACAAAATTAAAATTAAAGGATATATCCAGGTACATAGTAATCATCTTAATACTTACATTTGAGGGGGTTTTGTGTGTGTGTTAAATACTGACAGAACTCCTGGCTGGAAAGGAATGCAGACAATGAGGCAAAAGTAAAGCCTTGTATGTCATTTGAGATCAATTGTCAGAGAATTTGTCTCAGCCATGTCATTATCAGATTAATAGTTGAGTTCCAATTTAAGCTGGAGTTATTTGGATAACAGGAATCAAAAGGAAAGTTTTTGCAAACAATTTGCCTTAGAGCAAAATAAAAGTGTTAGAGATAGGGTTTTTGTGATTTTCACCACACCCCTTGAAATACTATGCAGACTACATTGCTTTGTAGGCAGACCATGATAGCCAACCCCAGCACCCTGGATTATTCCAGCCTGGAGGTATAAGATGGATCTGGGCATTTCATTTCGCCAGCAGTTAGCCCAGACACAGGAAACCCAGTCTATAGGTGTTAATGAGCTGTATGGCTGCCAAGTATGCTGATAATCCAAAATAACTAGATTAATTTATAGATTTGAAGATCACAGAATATCCTTAGTTGGAAGGGATCTGCAAGGACCAGTAAAGTTTAACTCCTGATATCTTCTTGCAACAGCTCATTTGGCAAGTGAACATTCCTGCAGTTTTTCTCTGCTTTGTTCTCAATGGCAAATTAAAAAAAAGTCTTCCAGCCTTGCCATATTCTTTTGTCTTCTACTCACTTTGCTTTCCATCCCTTCATCTTCCTCTCTTATTCATCTTTCAAAGGTTCACAACTTAGTATTTTCTCTCTCATGTGAAATAACATTAAACCTCCCTGGGGTAGAATTAGCTTTTACACACAGGGAATGGGAAGTTCCAAAAATCCTGCCACGCAACCCAAATAGTTAACAACTTCGTAAACACTAAACACGTTTTATCTTCTCTTCTCCTGCTGTGAATTTATGAGTTTCTCTACATTTCATAAATAAATTCTACTAAGTGAGTGGTTGTTGTGGTGTGTGGTGGTCCAAAATGAAGCAATTTCATTTGTAAGAACATTGGATCTTTGAGATGTGTCACACTGTGCTGTAACCCTGAGGTGGTAGTAGTCATCTGTGAGTGCAGTGTGGCTTCCAGTGCCACGACCAAGTATTCACCTTTGCTGACCATTAGTGTCTGTCTCTAAATTCATGGTTTTCCAGACTGAGCAAGGCTTCAGAAAAGAGGATCTTCCACCTGCCAGTGCCTCCATAATCTACACAATCTCCATAATCTACAGGTACTGTGGATACTAACAACAACTTGTTAGACCCTCTCATCTCCAAGTGTAGAATAACTGAACAACTTCTGCAGCTCTGGAGAGATGCTTTTGACTCTGTACTGTGGGTACAGTGGCAGTATGGGAGAAGACAGCACCATATCAGGTCTGGTTTGTTCCATCTTAGACAAGAAACTCCTGTTTTTTATTGCTTCCATTCAGTGGGATTTGTGTCCCCATTTGGTTTAAATCATGCTATAACAAATGCCATCTGAAAATCTGGTCGTCTCATATTATAGCATGTAACAATTAAACCAAGGATTTAAAGACTAACCTTCGAGTTTTCCTCTATGTAATTCATTTTACATCTTTAGGCTCACCAGGCTGATTTGTGAAATTAAGGACTTGTATGAAACATCCTATACTGAAAAAGATGACTATATATGAGCAGACTCAGTAAAAAACTAGCAAAGCAAATTGCAGGTTTTTCTGGCAAGCTTTCTGTAAGAAGGGTGACACTAGGAAGACCTTTGTCACTATGAGTGACATCTCTCTAGTTGCACACCCTTTAGTAAAACCCATATCAAAGCCACAGAGGTGAAGCATTCTTGCTGGTGAGCTGACAACCCCGCTATTTTTCAGAGACTTCATCATCAGGATTCATGTTCTGGTTTAGCAGAATAAGTGACTCCTAGAATATGAAGATATTCTTCCCAGACACAACCCCTTTTCCTTTCTTGATGTAGAAGGACACAACAGTTTTAATATCAACTGCTAGTTTTTAATTTATTCTTGCCCTTGATGTTGCACCTACAGGTAGATGATTAATTGGTGGATGTATCTATTAATTCTAGACTACATTAAAAAAAAAGTTTAGAAAGGACTATTGACATTTCTAGCTGTAGCATGTTTTCACCAGATATGTTATGCACATTCACAGATACTGTGTTCTCATTCCATTTTTAGTTACCATCTTAACTCTTTCTTTGCCACTACCCTTAAGGAATATTTCTGTGAAATACAAAAAAGCTTGCAAGTATACTTTAAACAACCAATTAGTCAGATGAATGGCACAAAGAGTGAAACAACAGTCATCCAGAACATCAGACTACCACAGACAAAACTTTTTATCCTTTCCAGAAAAAGTCTGCTTGATTTCTATTATCATTAACATCTGCACTCTTCAATGCTGATCACATGCCTTTAAAGAAATCAACTCCACATTCCTAGACATTAAGTTCTAAACATGGACTCTTTTTTACCCTCTCCAGCAGAGTTGCAGTATCACCCTGTTTACTAATGACCTAAGAGCCTGGTATTTGAAGAAAGGGAAAATACAGACAGCATCCACCCTCCTTTACTCATCCCAAGACTTGTGAAGAGAAGACAATCACTTCCTGTTCACACAGCTCTTGCTGATATGAGATTATTCCATGCCTTCTAATTTCCACTTAATTTTGGTAATCTTGATGGAAAAGGATTTGCCAGGGAAAAAAAAATTCTTAAACAAAATTATTTTGATAATGTAGGGAAAATATAATTCTGCCATTAGAAGGAACTAAATAAAAGAAAACCATTGAATGTCAAGGACAGACACAGCCTTAATTCAGGTGGGAAATGGAAGGGCAAAACTCCCTCTGCTCTGGTGATCTTTGGCTGCAATGTACATGAACTTCTGGGGCTGGCTGTTACAGCTGTGGTTTATTTAATTGTTTATTTAATTGTTTGTTCTGTGAAATATTGATTATTCTGAATTGTTATTATTGATTATTCTGAAGGTCTGTATCAGTAAATTTCCAAGAAGTCATTAACCAATAAGGATATATGTTTAATTCTGGAATCATCACTGTATCTTTGTGTGTGTTACTGATGACTTGATCTGTCTTTTCTTGGCAGGTACTGAGAGAAGGGCTGAGTGTAACTTACACATTCCTCTTCCAAGAATTGTAAGAGAGAGAAAGTCTGAACAAGAAAGCTGAGAAAGAAAATTTTGTGTCTGACTGAGAGTAAATAGGTCCCTAAAATTGCAGATTTGGCCAGGGAAATAATTTGAGATAGATTGTTTATTTAATGAGGAGTTAAAGAAATGGCCTTTATTTAGATATGGTAAGTTTGCTGATAGGGGCCAAGACTTGTCGGAAGAATTAAAAAAATGAAAAAAAGTAAAAAGGTGTGGGGTTTAGGTGAAATTCAGTCTTGAACTGAGCACCTGTCACATCTATGAGGCACAGGATCTGCCTGTACAGGAGCAGCAGAGCAGATTCATATACCATAAATACAGATAATGAGTGTGTGTGACTTTTTCTGCATGACTGGTACAAGCATGACTTTCACAGGTGGAATTGTGAAATCTTCAGTAATTCAGAGCTCTGCTTAAGTGTGTTTGCACCATCCAGAACTAGTGTGGTACAACAACTAAAACCACATAAAAGTAAAATTAAAGAACCCTGAATTATCATCCAAAGGCCTTTAAGCTTGAGTATGAACAGCAAGGATCATATCTCGTAGATCTATCTTGTAGATAGATCTCTAGCTATATATTTCATTTGAACATTTTACTGCTTTTCAGACAATTGTGATTCTGTGGATTACATTTAATAAGAAAATGTGGACATAGTGCCCTATGTCCTTCCTGTCACCTTCCAAATACCCAGTTTGAAACAACTTCAATATATCAATCCAAAGTGTAATTTCTGGATCCTTGGTGATCAAAGAGTAAATGTTTGGATGTTTATAATATTCTAATTACAATATTTTCCCTATTCTTTCATAAATTTCTGGAAAAAAATACTTCCTTTTATAACTGTGACAGGATTATTTGCACAACACTTCTAGCATTTTTCTTCTGGACCCATATAGGTTGAACAGAATGAGGTTGGTAAAATTACCACTTCTGTGAAAAACAGACTTTTATTTTCCAGAATTTCCCTTGTGTAATGGCCAACCAAAATTCAGTTTCATCAAAGGGTATAATGAAAAAGTTATAGGTAAAGTACTTGACTGGCAAAAATAACTACTTCTTCTCAAATCAAGGCCCAGTATCTTTTCAGACCTTTCTTGGCAAGCCTAACCATCTGATTTCTATGCAGGAGTCAGTGGATGAAATTCTATGGTTTGAATTAAAGACGTAGACTAGATGATCTAATGTTTCCACTCTAACTTCTGCATCTCTGAGATGGGGATAAGGCATGTGAGTCAGGCTTCTTCTACATAAGCACATTTAACCATAACTTGTTGGGGTTTTATGGTGCTAGGTCTTCTCTGAGGAACTCTTGCATTATCCCCCTGCTCTGCAAAGCCAAAGCTTTCCTTTCCAGATACTCAGCTGAGTAGAGCTGCTGGGAAGTTTGCAGCTGATTTTGATAATAACTGTTATAGAGTTTTTTGTATCGTTTGTAAACTGCAAAGAATAATAATTCCTGAAAGCAGTTAAGATTGTGGTAACTGAGAATATGAGCATGTTCTTGGATTACTGCTGTGCTTCTCCAGTTTGAAGCTGTTTGTTAAAGACTGCAGACAACATGAAAATGTGATCAACCAGAACAGTAAACAAAAATCCCTGCCCAACAACCACATGGAAAAATAGACAACCAGAGTCTGGATTACCGCAACTGTCAACAAGATTTCTATTCAGAAATCCTCTCTTTGGCTTGTCTTCTAATACTTTTTCTGATGGAAAGAATGCTCTTAAAGAAGGCAAGCTCCTTTATATAGTTGTTCTTGATCACATACCAAATAGACTTTCAACCAAAGAAAATGAATAAACATCTGTAGGAATTTGCAAACAATTACAGCATGTTTTTTCTGCCTCTCCCTCTTTCTGCCTATCTTAAAACAAGTGTACATGGACATGCATAACTTTTCAAATTTGTTCAATATTCAAGTATTATCCAGTGACATTTTGCAGTTGTGGAATTTTTCAATCTGTGTTGCAAATTTTCTACAGAGATTGAGAACTATGCAGACAGATTGTGTTGTTTCATTCTGTCAAATGGGATGTTGAGTTTTCTTATGACATCTTTTGCAGGAGAAGCTGCTGCAGTAGCAATAGTTGCAGGAAAAGGTGACAGGACACATATATGGTTTATGGGAGCTCTATTTTGGGTATTTGCAGACAGGATTACCAAGTGCTTTCTCAACACATAGCTTTAGAAGTACCGCTTTAGAGATAACGCAAGGAAAGCTCTTGAATTTTATTCAGTATACTAAATGATACTGAAGCTTCAGTTGCTGAGATGCTGGACTTCCAAAGTGATATTTGTGGTAGTGGAACAACAGAGATAGATTCAGATTCATGATTCCAGTGTTTGACTGATTCTTCTTGATTTTGTGAAGAACAAGAAATAAAGCTATAAAGTAAGAAAAGAAACCCGTATGCATAAAATGCATAAAAACCTGTTCCAAAACGGAGAATGTTATTGATTATCTAGTTCAAAGCACAGGTGCTTTTGTTAATGGCAAGTTATGACAGCTGGAACATGCTTCTTTTATTTAGTGGGTAAAATGAATCACTGACTCTCTCATTACCCTGGTCTGTCTATAAATTCAAAGATGTGAAGCAATGCTACTATGGCTAGTGCTCTGACTGTGGCCTGATAAATCCTGTGTTGTCTATCTTTTGTAGCTGTTTGTACATAGAGAGCTGCTGTGAAATCAGTCACCTCCATTTATGTGCAACATAACACTCCTGGTTTTATATAACAGCTGCTGTTTGAAAAATACTGGTATGCAGACAACAAGGTCCATAACCTGCAATGGAAATATGGGGCTGTCAGGCAGTTTTTGCTCACTGACCCAGCATTAAACTAGTGACAGTTTCTACAAGGGATTTTTTCAGTTCTGGAAATACAACTTGAAAAATGGATCAGATTCTGCAATTGCTCTCTGTGAGGAGCATGCACTTGCATGCTAATAATCTGGATCAAGGATATGAATCTGATAAACTTGTTCTACAGTAGCTTCAGGAATGATTTTAAATGAGTCATCCTAGTACTGACACTAGAAATGGCCTTCCCTGTACTGATTTTAAGTAATGATCTCCCCTGATGCTCAGTGCCTAGCCTGCCCACAGAAACATCAGTCATTTGGAGACTTCTGCAATTCTTAGTCCACTAAGATAGGGATGAAAGACTTCCTTTTCTTCAAGGTTCTCTTTGCCAGGAGCAAATAGCTATGGCAGGCAGATAATGGGAAAAGGACCTCCCAAGAGCAAAATGAAGTTTTATTTAATGTTTCCTAGGATAAGCATTGCATTAAAACCTATGCATGAGAAAATTTCTCCAAACAGTTGTTAAGACAGAGAAAGAGATACGTAGCAGTCACTTTTGCCACATCACCCCAAATGCAAAAAAACCCTAGAGGAATAATTCCCTCCATTTGCTTGTCACCCACAAATTGCTGGGTAGGTCATGCATATCTAATGTTAGCCTATATCTAGACACTTCATTTTCTATACAGTAACTGATGGTTTTTCTTGGGAGACATGAGTTTTGCTGAACTATTGCCAGAATGAACATTGATACCAGGTGCCTACTCTGGCAGAATACAGTATCACACCTACAGATAAAGTGTAAAATTACATGTGTCATGCCCAAACACCACAAATTGCTCTGACCTTCATCTCAAATAACATGATAACTCCTGCTTTGAGACTTCAGACAATGCAACTTTGGCAAAAGGCAAATTTTTCATAGCCAAGAACATCAAACCTCATGTCTTTTACTGCACCAAAGGGGTTGACTTGTAAAGAAAATGTATTGCCAAATTGAATCTACCTTTGGTCTATAAAATAAATTGTACTATCCTGGGCAAGCACAGTGATAAACAGTCTTTGACTGGTTTGGAAGGAACCACAATGGGCTGCAGTGCTGACCGCTGGAGGCTGAGATGTGAAGGTGATGCAGATAAAAGCACATGAGTGCTCATGATGAGAGAAACAGATGGTCAGGAATGACAGTCATCTCCTCTGAGATTTCTGACTCTTGCTAAAGTGTCTGGGGTGTCCATACTTCATGCTTATTACTCAAAGGCTGTTGAGAATTTGAGAAAAGCAGAGGTCATGGCTGGTGGCACTGCACAGGCACTGGGGAGGAAGGTGAGGACTATTGGGACCCTGCAGGCTGCTACTGCTGTCCCAAAACCACTGATGCTGTGTGGGCTGGTGAGAGCTTTCTTGGCATATTCCCAGATTAACCATTCACATTCAGCCAGTTATAAAACAAATTTGTGACTTGAATTTCATACCTTAGTTTCTCTGTTCACTAGCACAATTTGAAATTTTGAATCTTTCAAATGCATGGCTGATCTAATTAACCTCAAACAAAAAGGGTGTCTAATTAGCAATTAAAATTTGAATTTGAAAGTGAGACCTGATTAAGCAAATTGTAATTTTTTCTTGGATGATCAGGTCAAAAGTACCATACCCTTCTGCTACTTAGAGTGAAGTGACTGGTCCCAAAGGACTACACTTATAAACAGTCTCTAAAAACATGGCGGCAATGTTTCCTCAAAAACTTTTGCATGAGGAAGTTCTAAGGTTGTAGAGAACAATGTTTTTTTTTCATACAGAAATGCAGGAGTTTGAACTGAGGAATGGATTAGACTGCAGAGAACTGTCAGCAGGGATCAGATGAAAATTTACATGTTATTAAGATCAAAAGAGTAATTTCCTAAAGTTTTTTTTATTTTAATCCATTTTCAGGCAAAGACAATAAGGTTATTCAGGACTTTCTACTTCAACTAGTTTAGTGGGATAATAGCCTTACATCTGTGATTTTTTGAATTTGTATGGACTAAATAATAATTATAATTTATAGACATAATAGTTATTATGTCACCTATCTTATTCTCAGTTTTATTTTAAATTTTTTTGAGCTTTTTTGCATTTGCTGAAAAAAACGGGTAGGGAAAGTATTGGCAATTCTAAAATAAGTGACTGTTTAGCATATCATTGCTAATATGGAAATGTCTTTGTTAATGACGTTCATCTTTAAGGACAAAGATAATCATCTTTATACCTTGCAAATTCCTTATTAGTGTGCAGATACTGTTACTATAAATTCAAGCTGCATATCATAAGCCACACATTTTTAGCTGTTAGAATTCATTCTCTGAATATTTAGTAAGATGATGAAGGGATGAATGGCAACTCCCCAGCTGGACACAATTCCAGCTCAAGCAAGATGATAAACTTCAAATATGAAGATGGAACTTATGGATTCTGGCCAGAACAAAATAGCATTTCTCCTGTGGAATTCCAGTTCAAACTCTATTCTGGAAAGAAATTATTCTAACAAGGTTCTTCACCCTTTTAGGGGCTCCTGGGAAAAAAAATAATGGAGAAGCCAAGTGTGTGGTCTTTTGAAATTTCAGAGTAATTTGTAAAAGAGACAGCATGGGCAGCTTTTAGGAAAAGAAACAGAAAAAATTGCTGTAAGTTGACAAGAAATATTTGCTGCCCCTAAGCTCTTATAACAGCATCCATGACCCTGCAAATAGAATTATTTTTTTCCAGCAATACATCTAAAATAATGACCTTGATACCCATGAACAGATTTTTGAAGTGGTACTTGATTTCACATATTTTTAAGGAAAAAAAATAAACATAAGAATAATTAATTAATTCTGTTGGGATACATAAATCTTGATGTTTACATTTTGAGATCTTTTTAGATTCTTACATTATTTTTACCCTTGAAAGAACTGAACAACTTACCTTTTTTTTTTTTGTTTTGTTTTTTCAGTTAGTTCATATAATGGCATTCATGTCTTGGGAAGGGCTTTTGATAGATAGGTCCTGACATGCAGCAGTTCTAACTTAAGGCTAAGTGATCTCAGCCTGTGAGCCCACACTGTTTTTTCCTGAAGGTATGGCAATAACACGGGGGTCCAGCAGGAGTGTGATTGCAGTCCATACAAATCTATAGAAGTGCAAAAATCCTCTAAACATTGGGTGTGATCCTAAATCCAGCATGTCTTTCAAAGTCATGCATTTAGCATTCTGAGAAGCAAACATATTTCACTATAGACTCAGGTCTAGTTTCATGCCAGATCCAGGCACCTTGCCTTAGTCACACGACTGTCCTGTGACCTTTCCCAGCCAGTGAAGTCAGAGGTCTCTTTTTATGCATCCAGAAAGAGATGCCTTTCTGCTGACTCCTGGGCAGCCTGGTGTACTGACACTCCTAATTCATGCACCTCAGTTTGTTCTCTATAGCTAACTGAGGTTGAATTCTGGCCCCAGCACATATATCCAATTTGTCTCCAATTGTAGACATTTACCTCCTTTTGATACTGACTGTGTTACATACTGAGCCTCAGGCACGTGAGCCTGACAGAAGAATAAAGCAGGAGCCTAACGAGAATTTAGTTCAAAGGAAGTCAGAGGGTTTGCAAAACATTGCTGGAAGTAAGATGCAGTGTTTTAATTCCATGAATTACTGGTAATTTGAAAAATTTTCCTCACAGAGATCAATGGGAAGACTCTGAGATAGCTTTTAGCCACATGAAAGGACCTGCTTTTCAGATGGGTTACTTTGGGAAGGAAATTCAGAATAATCAACAATTTGCATTTGAGATTCTACTGAAATTGATGGCCTTCTTTGAGAGTTTTGCTTTTGAAAGACCACTAGATAAGCATGGTTGATAGACTGCCTTCTTCTTGTGCACTACACTTCAGTGCCTGGAGCTGCAGTGAAGGAAAAATGAAGGAAATAGAGTTGTTACAGATGAATTGTTTTCACATGAAGCCAAACACCCATTCTCCTTTTAGACAACTTTAACCCTTAGATGCCATTATTTACTGTGAGACTGATTTTTCTCATTCAAGATGAAAACTTAGCAAGATCAGCTTGCTTCAATACAACCAATTAAAACATCTTAAAAGATCTTCCCAGAGAAGCTCTTAAGTAGTGGTTGCCACAGAACCTCTTACAACAGGTAATAGGAAATTGAAAACCACTAGCACAGCACTCCATTTTGGAATAGAGGTTGGTTATTGGAGCTGGGTTGGGTTATTCTTGGTCTAAAAATACCTCAGCAAGATGCAGAGCTGGCAGTCAACCTGGCTGTGGCTTGTGTGAAGAGCACAGTGACTGCATACCTAAAGGCCTATTGGGAGAAATACACTTTTCTTGTTCTCTGGAGGGAGATGACCTGCACACTGCATGCTCTAGATGGAAGTATGTAGTCCATGATGCAATATCTTGGCAAGAGTTTCCAAGCATACAAGAAACCAATGAGAAAAATCAGGCATCCCTTTCATTTATGGAAATGCTTTTGTTTCATGGAAGTCCTGGAGAAAGCCCAAGTGTGCTTTATGATAATCCACATTCACATATATATCCTCTGCAAGACTGAGGCATGAATAATTCTAGAGAACAGTTCTTGGAAACCATCATCTATAGTAGTAATATTTTAAGACTTGTGGGGACACATTCAATTAAGGCTTCATATAGTTTCCATACCAAAGAAATCATCACAAAACTGAATAAATAATAGTGGGGAAAATGTTTCCAGCCTACACTACCATAGAGAATGTCTCCTTTACACTGCTTTGGAGATGTAAAGGGACTTTAAAAAGTTTTGAATGAACTATTAATGGGGGAAATAGAGGACATTAGCACAAATGAAAATCAGCTTCATGAATATTAAATTATTGACTGGATTACTTGGCTTCAGAAATTCAAAGAAAGCTTATGAATCCAATTCTGACTTTGAAACTTATTAACCTTTTCTGATTTGCCTTTTGTTTCATCCTTTCTTCTCAGCCATGACTTGAGATTTTCTGTTCTGTGACTCAGCTTCAGATGAAGGGAAGGGGGGAATGAATGGCTTTATTGCAGGCAGTGCCATAGCTTAGTCGTTGGATACCTGCCGAGATCTGTGATGTGGATTCAGGCAGTGGATTTTGATCCACCCATTGCCTGAAAGAACACTTGAACTTCTTGACCAAGAGGTCAATACCCCATTTTTTTTTTATATCAAATTCGGTGCTATCTCAACGAATCAGAACCATCTAATAAATCAGTCTCCTCTGGAGGCTTAAGTGGGATTTCTTTGCTCACATCTGAAATATCAGGAATTTAGATCTCTTGTTAGATATCTTGTTAGATATTGTCATGGGGTGACTTTACCTTTAAGGTGGTTTTGAGAGCTAAGGAAGTTGAAGCTGCTGGTGACTGATGGGAGTCTTTTTCTCCTGACCAATTATTGGTTATTTCTAAGAACTGACAGCAGTTTTGACCATTGAAAAGTGAAATCAACCTGTGAACACCACCTTAAGACCTAAGCCTGGGAATTTCTTTGTCTCTTTGTTTCCTGGCTGTGAAAGGTAACAGAGCTCCGTCTGGCCTCCCGTTCCCTCCCAGGCCATGCGGCCCGGGCAGGGGCTGGGCTGGGCCCAGCGGCTCCCGGCCGGGAGATGGGGCCTGCGGGGCTTGCCCCGGGCTCTGGCCGGGCCAGGCCGGTCCCGGGCTCGGCTGCAGTTTTTGCTGTGACTGAATTCACCAGAGACTGACGAGTAAAGAAAGGAAAAAAGTTCTGGACCTGCGGCGTGCTGAAACAGCGACTACACTCTCCAGAGCAGCCGTGAAGAATCTTCCATCGCAGACAGCTCCAGCTCCTGCTCCAGCAGAGATCACAGAACCATCTACAAAGCCTGGGCAAGATTTTAACTCTTTCACTACCCAGATGAGACTTGCAGATTAATCCTTTTATCCAGAGAGAGAAAAAGAGAGTAATCAACATGTAAAGAGACTTTATAAACTATCAGAGACAGTAAAGAAAAGAATTAAGCTTCAGAAAAGGTAGAGAATAAGGAGATGCTTTATAAGCTGAAATATTTTTCTGTTAAAGCTATGGAGATGGACAATAGGGTCTTGAAAAAACTCCTTTAATTCATGACAGAGTATATAGGGAGGAATGGAGTGTTCAAAGTTTGGATTTTGAGCAAAAGGTGGAGTAATTGTGATACAGTGAGGTGCTGGAACAAAGTGAGATAGAGTAATAGTTGAAGATTTGAGGCCTTGAGAGCCAATGAGAAAACTGTTTCCAGGAAAGCTCACAGAGACAGATGAAGAGAACTTTTGCCTTTGAATAACTCATCCTTAAAATGACATCCCTAGACTCATGGCCCATACACACCTGAGAGTGATGTGAAATGGGAGGAGTGAACTGATGACAAGATTTCTGGGCAGCTGGCATCAGAAAAATAGAAAGCTATAACAGAAATAGCTTTCTTGTGGAAAACTCCATAAATTAGCAGAAGAAGGCTTCTGTTTCTCTACAAAGACTGATAAAAAGACTCTAGGAGGAATTGAGACTGTTTTAAACACCAAAATTCCAGAGTTTTTGTCTCTGTTGTCATGCAAACAAGGGAATGGTGGGTAGTAGGGGATAAAAAGGGTTTTCTGGAAGTTTATTCTGGTGTTCTTATTCTTGTAGTTTGTTAATAAACTTTCTTTATTCCTTTTTCAGTTTTAAGCCTGTTTTGCTCTTGCTCTAATCCATATCTCACAACAAGAAATAAGTAATTTTTTTAGTTACTGTTTTAAAACCACGACAGATATCTTGTTAGAATTTAGATATCCACCTGTTTGGTCAGGAGAAGGACTTCTGAACTTGCTTGAGAATTTAGGTTCTCTGAGAGGTGCAATGATATTGTAACTCAGGTTAGACAAAGTTCCTATGACTGAAGAAGTACTCCAGGCAGGACTGAGGTGAGAAGTCAAGGTGCACCAGGGAGTTAAGAAAGGCCTCAGCAGTTAGTGAAAATTAATTTGGGAAGTGCCAGAGCACTCAGGGTGAGTTTAAGTATTGTCATGAAGGTTCGACTTTTTACAGTAATCTTGCAAATCTCTCATCCAGATTCATGTGGAGTGTACAAATTGGTTATTTTCTGGAAACAAGATTCTCCCTCATCCCTAAAGCTTAGTTAGGATTCTGGACACAAGACACTGGGTGCAACACATACCTCCACTAAAACCTTCAGGACATCTAGGAATTTATTACTCAGTTACAAAGGGATTAATAGGATCTCAGATGCTTAGGACTTGATATCTGGGTTCAGTAAAGTTGCCCATTTCTAAACATCAGAGGAAACTTTTAGTAGGCAATTTCTGAGTCCTGAGGGAGAAAAAAAAATGTCTTGAAGACTCAAGACATGGCAGTCTGAAAAGCTTCTAGGGAAAGAAAGAATTTTGCCATTCAGCAAGCACAGAAACCGATTTCTGTGTCTCTTGGAAAAGCTTGAAAATTCACAGAGGGCATAGTTAGGAAATATATGTTGGGCTCATGAAAGAGCAAAACAAACAGATGTAATGGCATAAAAAATGTATGACTTATGTTACACAACCTTTGAGTACATAAGTCTATGAACATAAATCCTGCCAAAATACAGGTGAAGGCAGAAATAGGTGCCAGTGTCAGAATCTGGGAATTGTGTTACTCATTTGTCAGTGAGAAAGAGAAAGGTGTGCATTAACTAAGCAGAAGGAGGGAGTTTCTACTAATGCTCAGGTGTAATGTCTTATTCAACCTGGGATGAATATTAGCAACATGTTAGCAACAGGAACATATTCCTGGTCTTCGTAGCCTTAAATGTGCACTTGAGTTGGGTTGTAATGTTACATTTCTAAGTCAAGGGTCAATCATATTGAAAGCCCAGTAGAGCTGGCATATTGGAATGAAATGTTAGTTTTAATACCAAAAAAAGGGAATAATTTGCCTTCTGACTACCATGCCAGTGGTACCTCACTGGAGCTGAGATTCCTCTGCAGCTTGTGACGCAGACCATGGTGAGGAAGCTGTGCCCCTGAAAACCGTGGAGTCCACAGGGATGCAGAGATCCGCCTGCAGCCCGTGGAGGTGCCTATGCCAGAGTGGGAAGATGCCTGGAGGAAGCTGTGTTCCTGTGGGATACCCGTGGAGAGAGGGGTCCTTGCTTCCAGACTGGAGCAGTCTGTCCTTGAAGAGCTGCACCCTGTGGAAGAGTGACCCATGCTGCAGCACATTGCAGAGAACTGTTGCTCATGAGATGGAACCACACTGGAGAAGTTCGTGGAGAATTGTTTCCTGTGGGAGGGCCCCCATGGTGCAGCAGGGGAACAACTCCTCTCCCTGAGGAGCAGGAGAAGCCTTGGGTGATAAACTGACCACAACCCCCATCCCTTGCCTCCTTGCTCTGCTTGGATAGGAGTAAGAGCTTGGAAGGAGAGAGGGTTAGGGGGATGGCGTTTTTAATGGTCTTATTTTACTTCTCATCCTGTTCTTACTTTGTTAGTAATAAATTTACTTCATATCTCTGAGTCAAGCCTGTTTAGCCCTTGATGGTATTTGATGAGTGATGTCTCCAGCTCCTTGTCTCAACTCATGAACCCTTTGTCTGTCCAGCTATAGAGGGGAGTGAGGGTGTGGCTTTGCCTGGCATCTGGTCTTGGTAAACCCACTACAGAGCTGCTGCTGCTGCTGCTTTCGCTTTTCTACATTCCCTAAAAAATCATGTTAATTCATTTTAGGCATAATTTCACTTAAAAATTTGATGGCATTTTGACTTCTCAGTCTAGTGGGCATCCCATCTAGAGCTTGCCCATGCAGAATGTGAACTTGTGAACTATTAACACTAACCTCAAATAATTTCTAAAGTCAAGAAGTGGAACAGCACTGAAATCTTGTCATTGTCTGTATAACTTCTACAGAAAAAAAGGTGATTCCTAAGGAGATAAAAGAGCTACTGGAGAGACTGCTTATGAGCTGAGGTGGCAACTACACAACTTGAGAAGCAGCATTTATCCTTTCTGTGCTTGCGGTATTGCTAATGGGTCTGAAGGACCATGTGTTCACTCCTCTACAAATACACATAAATACTGGCATCAGTTATGGAACATATACATCTTCTGGGGTAAAGTCCTTTGTGGACTTCAACTCACTTAGTAGCAAATAGTATTAATACATTAAGTAAGGAGATACCAGAGGAGCCTCTTCCTACAAAATGTCTTGGAAAGATGGTCTCTGCTAAAGAATGTCAGTCTGAATCTTCTCATGAAGGCCTGGAAGTTCATCTGGGCTTTCATCTAAACCCTCAGGGAGGCCATTATCCTCAGAAACATGTAAATAAGTGTTCTAAACTTCATGTATTATCTTGGGTTGAATGAGTGAGGATTTAATTGGTTTTGGTGGTGTTTTTAGTGTTTCTTTTGTTGTTTTAGTATGCTTATGTTTTTCTTCAATAAGAAAAAGTTATTTGTTATAGCTTATTTTGAGTGAATCTAAGGTGTTTTTCCCTCTCTTTAGCAGCCAAATTAACAGTCTCTCCCAATCAGTTATTTACCTTTGACACTCCTACAATCATGATTTGTTCATAACAGACACTTGAAGTAGTTCAAGAACAGAGAACAGAAGATTAAGGAGAAACTCTTCTTTACTGTAATTGATGAAACCAAGGTAGTTAATTCCCAGCTAAAGCCTAACACAGATCTACAAGTCCATGATGACCTAGGAAGCTTGTAAGACTTTATCTGACAGACTGAAAATGGTCAATGCTGAAGGATGCTCAGAGTGCAGGTCCCTCAGGCAGCCACAGCTGCAAAAATCCTCCAGGAAAAAGAAAGATGTGAATTACTTATATTTATAAAACAGAAACTAGGAATAAAACCATCACCACCAAGAATGTATTTTGTTATAAAAGAGCTTCCATCGTCCAGACCCTGTCCATCATCCTTATACAGCATACAGTGCAAACAAAAAACAGTGCTGTTTCTTTATTCTCAGTCTCAGAGAGCCATGTGAAATACTAAAATTATGATGGTCTGTTTGATTCCAGGAAAGTGTTTGTACTGAATTAAAAATGCAGTAAAGGCTAATTGGAGTTGATATATCTCCTACTAGATTAATTTTGAATCAAGTACTATATTATATTGACATTGTGTTAGTGATCATGATGTTCTCTAAACTGAAAATGTTTCTGAGGGAATAATTACAGCTTGGAGAAAGAAACAAAAGATTGAAGGTATAAAGGATTAAAACTATACAAAAATATGAGTATATTTTTCTTTTGCTTTATAGAAGCTACTGAAGAATAAGCAAAAGGATTGAGTAACCCTTGAAAATATTTTGAAGGATCCATGATCATTAGATATGGATGGAAGAACATTCAGTTCAAGGAAGTTGCATAATTTGGAATGCCTCTTGCCTTATGTTAGAAAAAGATATATATTTCTTAATGTTTTCATAAATGAGAAAAAGGTCCAGGGCAGCACAAGCACAATCACAAAACCGGCGTGATCAGCACAAGCTCTCGCTGTGTTCCCAGCCTTGTTCTGCCTTCACTACTTTCAATAGTGCTTTGTCAGGAGGAATCTTCTTTGAATTTGAAGACAAAATTTCTCCTGGCCCTGAGAAAGTGTAATCAAATCAGTGTTTATGGTTTTGGGTTTTTTCATTGTTTTGACCAATGAGCTGTTCTTTATGAACACAGTTTTCTTGGCATGGACCTGAACTGTTAGCAGTTGATGGCTGGGAGGCTCCATGGAGGCCTGTAGGAATTCTGCCAGGTACCCCCAAAGGGTTACCTGTAGTAACTTTCTTTTCTATCCAGATGCACTAGTTGCCTCCTTTGCCTCATGTGTCCACTTGCATTCACAAATTTGATTTTTTCAAGCTCCCCCCAGAGAAGCTAGTAGGCATAAAACAACAGAACGACTTATTTTAGGCAGGGTCACTGTGTGCCTGTACTTTCCAAGATTTTGATTTCCTGTGTGAGAATTTAACATCTTATGACATAGGAGTATAAATATCAGTCTTCTTCCTACACACAGAAAAAGCAAGACCTCACCTCAGAAAGTCAGCTCTTTTAATTTTGTTTGTTTTGGGATGGAGGTGGGCACAGAGATGTGTCAGCTGCTTGCCATAGAGCTGGAGGGAGGAGACCTGTGTGGGTCAGAGTAAAAGAGAAGTAACTCCTAGCAAAGGAAGGAAAGGAAGGAAAATGGTGAGGAATCTGAAAATGGCCCTTTATCAAAAAAGAATGACAGGAATCTGTGGGAACCTGGTTGGCACTTGGAAGACAGAGGTACATGGATTCTACTGTGTCTTTATGGAAAAATTCAGTTAAACTGCAGTGGGACTTGAGCCTTTTTGGGGCATCCAGGAAAGCCCCCAGATTGAGAGTCCTCATTAATTTTGTTTTAAAGAATAAGAAAAAAAGAAAAAAGAGTAGCCTCAGTATTAGGCTCCCAGTCAGATTACTCTGCTGCTAACAAGCAGCAAACCCACAGCAATGGACATATCAGGTTTCTCTAACCCTTTGCTATTGGTATGGAAACTCTGCTCTTGGGGACATATTGTCTTTTGTTTTTGCCAGAGGATACCTCAATGGTACATTTAACCTGATGAAATTTTCACCACCTTCTCTGGGAGTAATTCCACAATATATTCATGGCAAGCTGGCAATATATTTATTTGCAGTATGTGAGGGATGCCTACGTTTGATTGCAAACTCATGCTGCAATTTAATGGTTGGCCAACAATGGCTACCATGGAACTGGGACGTGTTCCCAACCTAAACCAGTCAAAAAAGGAAGAGTACATGCGCTACAACTAATTTTCAGAGTCCTTTTTCCTTATCATTATTAAAACAATGAGTAAAATAGTAGTGGATCATGAACATATTAATACCTGTTAAACAAAGTTTCAGAAAGATGCTTACCTGCAACTGGGTAATCAGGTGTTATCTAAGAAGATGTAGAAGTTAAAAAAATTAGATAAAGAACTTCAAAACTTATGGAAGCATTGAATATTCACTTGTTTTCCCATTTTTTGCTTGAATAATCTATTTCACAGCCATGCAAACCAACTGATAATTAGCAACCTTGAACAAAATGTCCCCATTCATAAATCAAAATTATTCACCACAAATATTAATTGCAAATTTAGCCTTTTTTTCCCCTGGTTCGTGAATATATTTTCCATGCATAAATATTCATTAAATAGTTTATGAAAACAGATTTTAGTCTGTGGGTTGCTTGTAAGATGTTATTATATCTGTATAGTTCTTACTTGTGCATCACAATTAGTCAATATTTCACACAGGTATCATCTTTTCTCCCTAGAAATGAGATCGTTTGCTTTAAAAACAAAATAATATGGAAAAAAGTATAGGGGTAATTGCAGTGCTGCCATTTACAGGAACAAATCACATGCACTAAAATTTGAGTAAAGTATGAAGATTCATGATTATCATGACAAATACCCACAGCTGTGTGGGGATTTATAAGCATAATATATTATAAAAGCACAAATAGCAGGAAACTCTGCTTATTTCTTCTATTCACAAAAGTATTCTTGAATCACAGCATTATTCTAAATGCCCTTTCTCACAATGATACAATTTCCTGTTTTAATCTCTGAGCATCAATTGTAACTGTTTGTCAGCTTCCAAAAATTGTTAGACAAGATAATATCCGAGCTTTATGTTCACTTGAATAGATGCTGCAGTCTGTCCTTTCCCTGTCCTCCTTCCAGAGCATCTCTTTTACTGAGGAAAATGAGACAAGCTGCTCTTTCAATTTTTGTTGCTGAGAGCCATTCCCTCATCAACTCCGCACCTTTTAACCCTCGTGATGTGATGTTGATGGAACTGCCACTTAAAAACAAATTCTGTGTGGCCATCAGGGAGCTTCCTGCGGTGATGGAGATGACAGGGCCTTTTTCAGGAGGTTGCTTTTGAATCTGCTGTTGGGGGGGAAACCCTTGTTGTCTGATATATAACAGCATTTGGGTTCAAATGTGAAATCCCTGAGCTCATTCTGGATTCCTCATGTATAGGAGGCACAGGCACCAGAGTGCTTGGGAGGGAGTAAAATCAGGGGAAGGAAACTCTTACTTGGCATGAAGCCTTATTTACCCAGTCTTGTGGAACAAACGAGCAAACAAAAAAACCCTGTCCAAAACAAGCCCCACTGTGTAACCCACTGTTTGCACTCAGAGTTCAGAATATCTCTTGGCTTTGAATTCAGTGATTTGAAGTAAGAAGCTGTAGGAATGCCCTTGGATAGTGACTCCTTTTCTTTAATACACTAATTATTCTTACTAGACTTTCTATAATACGGGACTTAACACTGCTTATTTAACAATCTTCTTTTTCTAGCACAATGGCCCTCTGAACAGGTGGAAGGGATTTTATCCAGCACATCTTTGGTTGTTAGCCAGTACATTCTTGCTCTTCCAGACGTGAAAATATTTACATATTAGTAATATGAAATAGCATCTTTCACTTTATATAAAATTTGTAAAATGGCACACTAACAGCTTATCATTTACTAATTTTCAGCAAAAAATTTGTACAGAAAAACACACCTCCACCTTGCATTTGCTGCCCCTAGCTAACACCAACATTTTAATGTTAACTCTTTGTCCCTGGGAGTCAATTTTTCCCAGCACAGCACCTAAATGCAAAATGCATTAGCGCAAATGTCTGAACTCCAAACCCATCTGGCATTAGGAGCTATAAAATATTGCCATACTTGTCTACAGCAGATTTTAACAGACTTTCTGGACAATATCATTTAAAAAACATTGTTGTGCAATGGAATTAATTAGCACAAGTAACATGTACAACATAAATTTTTATTGTTTCTTATATGCCATAAAATTTCCAAGACAGAAGCATCTGGTAAAACCATACCGTCTGACTGGGCATGGCATTAGGAAGGCCTAGATGGGAGCAGATGGAAAGTCTGAGGATGAAATAAGAACAGATGGGAAGTCTGAAGGTGAAATTTGAACTTAGGTATTTCGAAGTTCACATGGCTGAACATAAAGTCCCATTAAACGTGGTCCGATGAAGAGTTAAACTGATGGGCTCCACTGTGCCTTCCCTCCTTTTGTATTTCCAGTGTCACTTAGCGGCCAATAATGTTTGTGGCAGCAGTTAAAAAAGCAGTTTCCTTAACTCTGCCTGCTCATTTCAAACCCGAGTTTTTGTCATCCACTCTGTACCTGGGATTTTATGAAAGTGCTATTGCTATAAACACGGAAAATCATTTTCGGGTTTCATACAGAGCTGATGGCTCTCCCCTATAATTTCCCTTGCCTTCATTTGGGCAATTGGGCAGGCACAGAAAGCTGTGCTGGTGGGGAGGCAGCAGCACGAAGCCAATGCCAATGGGAGGACAGACCCATGGGGCTACAGAAGATAGCAGAGAGCCTCACCCATGGCTGGTGTCACTGACAAAAAGCCCAGCTCCTGCAAGCATACCTTCATGCACTGTGCAGTTGGCTCATTTGAATTGGTACAGCTTCTTGGAAATACTTTCCCTCCTACTGTTTTTCCAGCAGAACAAGTCTGTTGCAGTTTTAACAGAGAAATACCATCCAAAATTGTGGGAACAAATATGATTGCTACCTATAGTTAGAGGCAAAGCCGCAGAGGATCAAAAAATGGACCTGTTCCTTAAAACTTGGAGTTCTTTTCACACCTTGTTGGGAATCTGGTGAATGGTTTTTGTTTTAGAGTGAATTTACCTCAATTCAATGGGGTTTTATGACGACTGAATTTGTGCAAAATTCTTTGCATGGATGATATTAGCAAATGTGGTGAGCTGAAAAATAAGGGTCTGGTATTCTTACTAAACCATCATACTTTGTATGAAATTCTTACTTTTAAAACGTATGATTCTCTGATATGTGATTGTCAGCAGAGATAATTTTTGCAGCTCCCACAGACATACAGAATTCCCAGTTTACAGCTCAGTTTATAGTACGCAAATACTGTACCTGTTTCTTGTTCTAAAGTCAAGGCAGAAAGAGATACTTTTCAAGATTAAATAAATTACTCTTCTCAGATGTTGGAAAAGGCATGACAGTTTACCCACTGATTCTGAAATATTGTTATGATTTTTTTAACAATTGCTATATCAGTTCTAGGACTTGATGTGCCATTTGGAAAGTGCCAAGAATGGACACTCTTCTACAGTTCAGCAAGTTTCCAGGTCTCTTTTCTCATGCATGTGGCCAGCTGGGTATTTGGGAAAGGCCATTGTTGCAAATCCAGGTGGGGCACCTGAGTCAAGTTTGTGGTGGGTTTTCAAAGCCCAGGAATTATGTCTTCCTTCAGGCTAACAAAGCACTTTGCCATCGTTGTCAAGTCAGTCACTCTGTTGCCATGTCATGTCATGTCATGTCACCTGGGTCTTGAGGATCATCATATTCTAAACTTCTGGAAAGCTTTTGAGTAATGGTCTGAAAAATGACAGGCTCTCACATGTTCCTACTGTACTTGAGGAAGTGCATTTCCTGTGATTAATGGCCTCTCTTCGTGCTCTGCACAATGCTTTTTAAGATTTTTCTTTCCCTGCTGTAAGCCAAACCAAAGAATGTTTCCAGTTTCTCAGGCTCTATTTACCTTCTCTCTCATTAGTGGAGGCTCTCTCTCCTTGCTTTCTGATGATTGTGCACATACTTAAAGCCTTCTGACTATTTTCAGCTGCTACTACTTTGTTCCAAAAATCTGACACAGCGGAACGCATCACCTCGCTGCCGGCGCGTAGCAGGCACTTCCCTTGGACTTCTGCCCATTGCGTTTGCAGTCCAGTGGGGGAACCAGGTAGAACTGTGACTCCCAGGGTTTTGTGGGGACTCACTGAGACTGACACGTGTGCCCTGCTTCCTGACACCATCCCTGTAGCTGCTTCAGAGTTTCAAAGGCTACAGGAGCCTGGCAGAGAGAGGGCAGGGGAGAGAAGACAGACTGGGCAGCTGATGTAGCCTTTTAGCTGTTCACCATGGACCACCAGAAAATAATGTGCTGTAACTCCTTGCCTAATTCTCAGCTCTTCAGTACTATCCTGTTTACCAGGTTGTAATAATTTTTTTTTTTCTCTAACTTTTCCCTGATGACAATGCAACGTATTTTTAGTAGAATTCAAGGGTGAGGCACTAAGGTTATACTACCTCACATAAGGGTTGCCTCATAAATGCAACATTTTATTTTCATGGACACTGGTGTGGGTGGTTCATAAAATATTGTAAACAGTTTGTTTTGTAGTGAAATAGCCCAGTAAATTATCTTTATTTTCATGTTGTACCTTGCAGCTCCACTGAGCTCTTTTAAGGGATGTTTGTGAGCCGTGACTGTGGAAGGTCACCCCTCCCTTGTTTTCTTGCTAAACTTAAGTGAAAATATGATTTTATTGAAGAAAAAAGTATAAAATATACCAGCTGAACATTGGAAGGTGCAAGAGTATTTGAGGTAGAGCAACCCGTTTTGCTGGAATTAAGCAACTGCATTTATTGCCTACCACCTGTGTATCTTTTTTACTGCTGTGGAGTAAAGAGATGCAGCATCTCATTTCAGGTAGGATCTACGGGTACATTGCCCTGCTCAGACTGAGGGGATGGGGAGGCCATGACTGATGTGGTACCACAGAAGCAGTGGGTGCCACACACAGGGTGAGGGGTGATGTGGAGAGGTGCTGCTGCTGTAGACACCCCTCCTGTGAATCCATGCCTCTGTGACTTCTTTCCAGTGCTCCATGGGTGTAAATCACCTACTTGCATGAAAAATCCTCGATTCAGACACATAAATGTGTGCTGATGTGTAGGAGTTCTGTGGTGGGTCTCAGGGTGTTTGAAAGGCAATGGAATAAAATAGATACATAAGAATGAAATTACACTGAAAAAAATGATCCCTACTTCTTTCCTTGGATGGTTTAGGGGCTATGGCTGAAGACACACAGCTTGGTAAAAGTCCAAGTAAACCACACGAATTTTTGTGTCTTTCCTGCTTATTTAAATCTGTTTCAGCTTTCAATTCCTTTCTGAACTCCCTGTAGTTATCTATGGCTCATTTATTTGCACTCAGTAACTATTTAGGGTTGTGAAAGAGCTCCGATAAAAGTCTGCTGTCACAGTTAGTGAAGGCAGGACTTCATCCACAGCACATGCATTTGTCTACTGACCATTATTGTCAGAGGCATTGTCTTTGCTGTTATCTGGGTTTTGAGTTCCGTTTTTCTCTTTTAATATAGTGACAGATTTGATAAATAATTTACAGAAATGACTGGCATTTTGTTCACAGTGAGTTTCCTGTAGTGGTGCTCCACTATTTTTTAAATTCTTTGGCCTTATGAATGTAAGTGCTGAAATAACCTGGTGCCTTTCACACTATGATTGCTCAGGGACTCCAAGCGCAGATGAGCTGGGTGCAGTAAGACTGGACAGGTATAGATATGCCTTTGTGTTTTCAGGCTTGGTGTCCAACTTTCCAGTGATTTCTCAAAGCACAAGGTGCACAAGAGACAGACACAGAGTATCCAAATGGATTTCTTGAGGTCCTCCCCATCCCCTTCCTTGCAACCATTTTTCTCTCCTGTGCTTTGGGACTTCTGGTCACATCTCTACCTTTATCCACTTTCAACACCAGGTTTTCAGTGCTGTAGCAGTATGATTTTAAGCAGTGTTTAATGAAAGCTGCATTTACACAGAATGTGTGTTTCATTTAAATGTTATTTCCAAGTACTGTTATGTAGTAATCAAAATATAACACAACATAGTTATGTATATATTTTTACTAACATATTGGAAGCGTGATAATTAAGAATAATTAATTTGAAATACTTCAGAATTCATATTGTTGTGTGTGCAACAGGTCAAGTACTTGTTAATAAAATGTCTGTTCCTAACAAAACTGCACAAACCCAGGATCTCTGCAGTTTAGGAGAAAAGAGCTTTTAAAGCAGTAGCAGTCAAATTTGTAATGAAGAGGAAAAGAAAAGTAAGAGTTCGAGTGTTGCAGTGTTGATAGCAGGCAGCTGGATGATTCTCTGGAAGATGACCAGTAAGCTCTGACATTACTCTAAGTAGCTTCACAAGAATTGATCCAAGAACTATTCAGAAAACTCCTGTGGCATGATTACACTTAAGTTGAACTCTTTTTTTCCTGTTTTGACTATTTAAAAAATTTCAGTGTTACCACTATACTTTCCGTGAGGTAGATTGCTTACATATGCTGGCTTGGCCCATTTTGGCTATTTTTTTTCATGGTCAACCTTGGTTTTCTCCTTTTTTGTTCTTTCCTGACACAATCCAATCTAGATTTGAGAATTGGCAAAACATATTGTTAGTGTCCATTTAATTTAGCTCTGACTTGTCTTCACAGGTGTTTTCACAGGGGCAGTTGTTGGGAAGAAAAAAAAACAAAGCCAGCAAAGTGTAGTGCAAGTTTACTGAGCAGATGTGCCATCTCAAGGGGAGGAAATCTTTCCTTTTTTGGCTTCTAGTTTTTAATGACAACCTCAAATACTAAATATGTTCCTTTTAAGATTCAAATGCCCAAATAAGTTTTATCAACTGTTGGTGAAATGTAAAGCAAAAGTATGGGTGTTTCAAAGAAATGTAAAAAATTCAAGACCATTGGTACACACTGGTTCCATGCAGAACAGTCCCTTAAGCCAGCCTTTGGGGTGAAGATACTGCTTTCTCCCAGACAACCAATACACTGAAGCAAAATGCTTAGATATTGCCTCACTGAATATTTTATGCATTAGGCTGATTGTGGTTTACGAGATTTAGGACTAGAAGGAACAGCTAGAAATTTAGTCTGATCTCCTGTTTATTTGAACCAGTTAGCCATTGCTTGAACCATATCTGTTCCCTGACCAAAGGCAAATAATTTTCATTTTAAAATATAAGGACAGCTGTGCTTGAAGAAATGGATTTCAGCCAGTACAGTGCCTACTCTCTTACCAGAGAGTCTTAGGGATAGAGGACAGAGACAGGAAAACTAAAATCTGATCCCTACTCTGTGATAACTTTCCAAATAACTGCAGTGTGCAATGAGGTCAAATGTCATAGCAACATCTTTTAGTAGCAGTTAGGAGATTTATTCTTCTGCTCTGTACTAAAGTATATTTTCTTTCAGTAGGTCCCAGTTTATTGAAGAAATGTGTTTCTCTAAATAAATGTCCTGTCCCCATTCTGTTATATTATTGCATTAATTTGTAGGTGAGCACCAAATTTGTTCTTATTATTTCTAATTAATATAATAACATTGACCAGTATAAGACACAGTAACAATCCTTATATAATCCCAATACTAACACAGCCTTTCACCAAGTTTTCCCTATCAGTGCTCAAGAGCTGCTATTTGGCCAATTCTTAGATCTATTAAATAAGCACTCCCAGAGATGAACAGTGCTATTTTTAATCAGAATATTATGTTTTATTGGTTTGAATGACTAACAATATTCCCAAATAAATCACTTTTTAAAATAACCCTTGTCATCTGAATTTATAGTCTGAAAGACTATGATCTGTTTAGGTTTTTGTTTGTTTTACCGCAGTTACTGAATTGACATCAGTTAATTCTGAAGCACATACTACCTTTTCCATTACTTTGCCTAAATATAACATTAAACTAGTCAAACCGTAGTTATCAAGATATCTGCTTGCCTATTTAATTTTTATGCAAACTAAAAATCTTCCAAAGTATCTTTGATACACTATAATCATCAGCAGGTTCATTAAAATTAGCACCACTGACACAAATATCACTGTAGAAAGTTATATAAGCATATTTCTTTAAAATATTTATCTTTCAGTTAATGTAGTTCAGAGTTTCTTTAGATTTTTGGAAGTAGCCATTCTGAAGCATTACATCTACTGTATTCTTTGGGGCTATCCTTTGTTTGGGTATGTTGAATGCAATGAGGTCATGATCATTGGTTCCTAGGCAACGAGCAACTTCTACTCCAGTGATTAATTCATCTTTATCCATCATACGAAGTCCAAGGCAAAGTAACCTTCTGTGTCAGAAACTTATGCTGCAGAACTGTTAGAAAGCCTATGACATTTCATTAGTGTGAGACTTTGAGCACATATTCCAAATGGAAGCTGAACTCTGTAACATCCATATGTTTCCCATTCATTTTTTTATTGCAGACATTAACATTTTTTGTCAGGTAAATAAGCTAATATTAATCTGTTTATTTTGAAACACACTGTGGATTCTATATTTAGTGAGATACATTTGCCAATATGAACAATATAACTAGACAGAGAAGAAAAATTTTGTGAGGTATTTTGCATTTTTATAGTACCTTCATCTTACCATCCTAAATGGCCTCTGAAAAATGAATTAATGCACTATTGCTAGAAATTTATGCCAGTCACTGCAGTTTCTTTTCTCAGTAAAGTATTGAGCCCGATAAAATGTTATTAGCTTCATTTCTTGTAAGTAGGGAAATGGAAGGGCAAAGTGGTTACGTTCAGCATTTGAAACGTGGGCATCTCATCCATATTTAGGTATCTCTGTGGCCTGATTTTCAGAGTTGCTGAGTGCCAGCATGATCCCATTAGAGTAACTTATCAAGGTCATGAAAAAAATCCTGTACCAGGAATAGTCTTGACTCCGTGCCCTGTATGTTAATGATTTGTAAATCCAAAATTGAGATATCAGCTCCTTTATGGATAAGGCAAAAAAGCCCAGAGTTCTCAATAAAAAGAAGAAATGGGCCACATCCCCTCACTTCCAGTTTCATTAGATCTAAACAATTTCATCTCCATCAGTTGTCATGAGCTCATAGCCATATTACACTGTTCTGAAGATCCCCAAACTAGCTTTAGTCAAAGCACAGAATATTTGTTTTAAACAAGCTCTTCAAGGTTGCTGCCTCTTGTCTTGATGGATTTCTTCATCTGTGGGCTGCTCACCCTCCTCCCAGAGCAGGCAGGGATAGTTGTAGCCTGGTCCCTGTGGTGAATGGTTATGGAGGATCCAGAGGCAGCTGCTTTCCTTGGTGGTCTGAGACAGATTTCAATGCAGCAGTGTGAAGATGGAGAATAAATGCAAATTTCTGTAGCAGAGAGTAGAAAAAAAGGAATGGCAGGAGGCAAAGAAAAATGATAGCAAGTTAATTGTTCAGCCCTAGATGAAAAGTCCTATGACTCAGCCCCATGGAGACTGTTATCTCATAGCTGTATGCCATAGAGGTTTTACTTCATAGGGCTGGAGAGTGATGGAAATAGAGGCATTAAGCCTTAGCCACCAGCTGGGCAGGGAATTCAGATGCTGCCAGAGCAGGATTGCTGAAATGAAAAAGTTATGTTTAGAATGAGTTCACTGGAACATGACCCTGTCTGCACAAGATTTCTTTCTTTTTCCTTTCTTTCTTTTGCTATCAATTTTTGGTAAGTGGCAGGCAAGTTCTGGGTCAGATTCCTGATATGAAAGAAAAGAGAAGCAGAGAGAAATAAAAATTTTGGAAGACCAATTAACCAGGAAACAGGACTTAAGAAATAACATCACTGCCATTTACTGTCTCCCCTGCTTTACCCCTCACCCTCATCAGAGGGCAGGGACTGAGGAAGGAAAGGTTGATGTGAGCAAGGAACAAACATTGTCTTTACAAGTATTGAGTAGTCTGGCTCAGTATATCCTGTCTGGTGCAGGGTCTTAACTGCTTACCTTTCTTTCACCATCACCTTTAATTCAGCTCCCTTAAGGGTCACTGTGAGCATGGGAGCTTGGCTTTTTTGTTCTCTAGTCATTTTAATACTGAACTGACACTCTAGCCAGATTTTCCGAAGCGTGCAACTCCCTTTTGTATCACATTTTCCACCAGATGAAAGCATGGGGAAGAAAAAGGGTGAATGTGATTTTGATGTATTTTTTCTTTTTTTGAAAGCTGAAGAACTTTATGTTATTCCCATTCCTGCTTTGATAATAAAGGAGTTGGGATTGTGCCTTTGTTTCAAAGGCTCCTAGGTGAAAATTTCCCCCTGTGGTTCCCACAGCTCCGCTTTCAGGACAGCAGATTGATTTAGTGAGGAGCTGTTCTCCTGATGCTGCAGGGAGGTGTGCAGCATTTGTGGCTCCTCTGGGGAGGGTCCCAATAGCCCCATGTGCTGTTGAGCACACCCCTCTGCAGTCCCAGGTGGGATATGTCGATGCACTAGCTCCCAAGGAATTGATGTCCCAGTCTGCACTTCCAGCCCACAGTGAGCACAGAGTGTGGTTTTGCCTCATACAGTAGCTGATTTAGAGTTTGACAGTGGATGTAAAGACAGCCCTGGACAGTAAGCAACTTCATGGAAGGCCTTTACCCTGGTGCTATGGCCAGCCCAGGACACGTACAGCAAAGGGTGTCATGCTGAAATACAGTGCACAAAACCTCTGTCACAGCTGCAAAAGTAAGCCAGACTCTGGTGGGGTTTTGCCTCATTCTGGTCTTTTCACACTTGGGGATTCTTGTGAAAGTGAAAAAACATGTTTTCCATAGCTTACAACACAGGGAGCAGGGGGCCCATTGCCAAAATACAGTCTGCTCAGAACATTTCAGATGCTCTAAAGTAGCTAAGCCACCCACACAGAGCTGGTAGAGGGGACTTAGGGATTCATGGGAGATCCACACCCGTCTAAAGCCACAGCTGAAGATCATGTCAGATTCTCTGCAGCATTTGAAATGGCATGAGAAGTCTATGTTGAGGCAGTTTAACGCTTCCCTGGGAGTTCATGATAGCTGGAGATTGCAGGATCCAGCTGGGTTAGCATAACAAGCGCTGTCATTCATGTGTTTTGTTTTGCATGTGTGTGTGTCAAAAAACCAGTAGGAGAGGTGCAGAAATGACCCTTAGTGACACCCACCTGGCCCTTTCCAGCTTTGACTTGCACATTGATTTTACTTTTTAATATGTCCAAATTTGGCTTTTATGGAGAAACTAAGATTTTCCAGATGAGTATTACTAGAGGTTACCTATGAGCAGTCATAATTAGCTGCAGCAACTCCATTCCCTCCGGTGTTGGAAGGGGGATAATCCCAAGATGCTCTTGGCTGGCTGCTGCATGGAACCTATTTTAAGGCTCTTCTGTGGTGGGGGAAGGCGTGAGCTCGGGCGAGGGGGATGAAAAATTGCTACAGTCACAGGACAATTGCCCTGCACAGGTTCCTGTCTACCTTATTTGCCTTTTCTGCTCCCTCTTTGCCTACACAATCTAAGGCACTCAAAAAAAAATAAATACACAGAGAAGTGAAACTGGTAACTGGTATAAATGTGGGACACGTGGAAATTTCCTGGGTTTCCCACTGCTGAATTTTGCTGATGTATAAGACTAACAGTACAGGGAGAGTTTTCAAGGTTTTGTGCATTTACTAGAACAAAGATTCCAATTTTTGGGGATTCATTAAATGCTAAACAGTTAGCACAACTGAACAAAAATAGTCAAAACAAAAACTGCTCCAAAAGGATAACACCAACAGGGAAAATGTTTGCTTGCTTTCTCTGTAAACAAGCTAGAAAGATTATTTATTGACATGAAAACAGTTTATAAATGCTGAGGCTGGGAGGGAGCTTGAGCTCAAGACTTTTAATCAACATTATGTTCTGCTTCCAAATTCCCTGGGACTACACAGGGTCCTAAGAAGAAATAATGTTAGGAACAGAAAGAAAGCAAGAACTCTTTTGCAGCCTTCGCTGTTTGTCTAGGTTCCATACTGTGATCATCCCAAAACCTTCATACAGAAGGAAAATAAGAAGGAAAGGCGGAGGAAAAAAAGTTAATTTCTTTTGACATCTTCCTAAAAAATGACAATAGAGGTGCAAGTGACGTGGCTCAGGACTGCTAATTACAAGTGCTTTCTGAGGCAAAACATATAGACAAGACAGATACTGAATTCTCTGCTTTTTCTGCTTGAGACCTCTGCACTTTCCCAGGTCTTTCTAGCTTGGGTTCTGTAAAGTAGGAAAGTTTCCTGCCAAAAGCTTTATCTGAGTTGACATATTCCCATGAAAAATCTTCAGTGTTGGTCCATAAACACTTTCATGAAGTAAATAAATAAAATTCCACACTAGCTCTGCTCTGTGTGGTTCCTTGCTAAATATCAGTCCAGATAGGCAAATAATTTTGACAGCATTTTCCAACACAGGAGCTGTCCTAGAAAAAAGAATCCATTGTGTCCTCAAGTAGAGCTACTGGAGAGGAGATTGTCAAACTCCTTTACAATAGGAGAGCAAGTAATCCTCACAGAAAGAAAACACATCTTTTTCTGCTGCTGGTGAGCTCATCCCATGAGGCAGCATGGTTTATGATAGCCCTTGATCTTTTTATCTTGACTGGTAGTTTGCAGATCCTTTAATTATGCACAAGTAGCACATTTTTTTGGTGAGATCTGTGAGCTGAAGGGCTGCCTAATGCAAGATGTTAGCCTCAGTTTTTGTGAGCCTTTTCAAAAGCAATTTCAAAGTTAGGTAAATAGCTCACAAACACCTGTTGCTTTTTGCAGGTGAGGCAACCACTAGTTCATAACCTGAGTTCTTTGATTGTTCTTCTCAGGAAAGAAAGATTTTACCCCTTTCCAGTGCTGTTTTGCCCAGGCAGGAGAGAGCTGCTAGTTTTCCTCATTGTGGGTTTGCTTTTGCTGGAAGGATGGAGAAAGGATGAGTACTGGATAATTTCAGGGAAGATCCTGTACTAATACTTTCTTGTGGAAACATCTTATGCATGTATTATGACCCCTATGTTGTATGTAGCAGAATACACACAAAAAATGTTGTCATTCACCACTCTGTGTTTTGAGAACATTCATTTCTGCCATGTTAAAGCATCTTGAATTTTACATGGCAGGAATCGCCACCTGCACTGTACTATTCAATTCATTAAGAAACAGTAGCAAAACCAGGGAGAATAGCAGAAAGATGATACAAAATTATCTGAGAGGAAGGTGGTGTAAAAACACAAATGAGCAACATGATTAAATCTGATTTAGAAGAACAGTTATCAGATAAATATCACCCAGAATCTAGTAAGCAAATTGAAGATAAATACTTAGACAGAAGTTATGTTTAGCAAGAGTAATTACAACCAAATGCATTAGTTTTCACAGCAACCAGAAGATTTCTAGCTCGTGTCTGCTTTTGCATTATGTTCTATTATGATATTGCCTGAGTTGCTTCAATTAGAAACCTGAGATGCTACAGGGATATATGCAATAAAACACCATTTCTAACTGTGCATTCTAAATCCAAATGCATGAATTAAAGGAAATTAAGGGTTTGTCAGGCAGAAAAACTGTGCTGGCCTGTAGAGGTTCCTGTCCCTCAGCTGCTAGTCAGGGTCCCTCGCTTCAGATGTGGTAACTGAGCGAGATCCATTGCTGCACGGCACTGAAAAACAAGGTCAGTTGATGGTGACTCACATGAACCCATGTTACTTTGCTTCACAATGGGGTAACAGCACATGCACAGTGAGCTACTGTGTCTCAGCTGACAGTCTGGAGCAGCCAGCTGGATTGTGCCTCTTGTATAGTGTCACAGCCTGGGAGGTTAAGTCACAGCATGATTTATCTCCATAAACTCCACAGAGTATCATTCCAGGCACACAATCTGCAAAGACATGTCTCCAGATCAGGGAGTCATGACAAAAGAGCCACATAATAAAAGGCTTGGTTTATTTATAGATAGAGAAAATATCAACAGTATAAAAATATGACTAGGGAAAGATACACTTGTGAATATTTAAAAGATACAAATAATAATGAACAAGTAAACTATTTTTCACAGTGCAGCTAGACACTGGTAGGAGCGGACAGGCCTGCATCCTGAAAAAGAGTTTTTATTTCTTGATTATTGCATAAATTGCAAGCAAACAGCTCCCAGTCAGTGACAGAGACCCAGCTGTGCTCGATATGATCCCACATGTGGCCTGTGGCAAGTAACTCGTTTTTGCATCTCTGACTCAGAACTTATTTATTTCATGGGGGGGCTGTTATGAAACTCAATTAGCACTTGCAAAGCTTTTGGATGGCAGTTACAGCGTAAGTGTGAGGTATTATATAATGGGATGAAATTAAGGACAGTGAAGTCTGATTATCAAGGAAAAGAAATCCCAACAATCTGTTAGACTGGGGAATAGTACCATAGGGGAAGAAGTGGACGACTCATGGCTTGAGTCAATTAATTCTGGGCTGGATGTGGCACCTGCAAATGTAATGTGGGGCACAACCTTCTCGTAGGAGAGATATGGTGCACATGACCTTATTTCTGTGATCTTGTGCTTGGCTGTATGAGCAACTAAGGTTATATGAGCTCATATAAACTTTACATCATTTCTCATGTGTTTCTCATGTGTTTAAGGACTCTCAAAACATTGTTGTGGTCTGTGCTCAATTGATGAATACTTAATATACTAAAGTACTGGAGATCATTAGCATTCCTGAGGTTGTCTGGCATGCTTTGTTTATGCAGTGTGGAAATGGGAAATATTTCTTTCAGCCTTTATGAGATATTGGCAGTGTCACCTCTTATAACCATCAGCCTACCAATTATTTGACAAAATATGCTGATTATTGAAATTGCACTGTTAATAAGCGTCAGTGCCAGAATATTATTAGGACCTAGAGCCTGTGCCACATGGAGGACACAGACCATGTAGAGGGTGTGCAATGCTCTGCAATGGGTTGGTTCTCTCCTCAATTCCCTAAATCACAGAATTTGCAGACTGACCTGTCCTTGTTAGTTTCCATAACCTTTGTGACTGGTTAGCAATACAAATTTTTATTCCCCCCTGCAACAGCTTATTTATATACTTATGCCCTTGCTAGAAACTGGGGATGGATTGCTGGGTTTTAAGAGGATTGCAGAGAGGAGGAATATTGAGTTCTTTTTTCAAGATGCAACTCACAGGCCTCTCTTGATTAAGTTCCTTTGTTAGGTACCCACTTTTCTTCTTGTTTAAACCATGAAAGGCGGCAGGCATTCCTCGAGAATGATTTAGATTTTCTGCATCTCTGTGAAAGGATCTTATCTTCACTGAACAAAAAAACCCCTCTGAAACATATCACTTGCTGATATACCTAAGTGTACCTTGTGCTGGACTGTGCCCATTTACAATATTTGGAAAAGCAATCTCTGAAGAGACAGCCTGGAAGATGTGCTTAAAAAAGTAATTCAGTCACTAGGTTTGAGTGACCCTGACATGCATTTGCCATCATCTGTTCAGCTCCAGAATATCTATGGCAGCAATACACAACACACAGAAACTAATCTGATGCCATTGTGCCTGACCAGGTACACCAATATAACTGGAACTTTCTGGGCTGGTATATTGATATCCATTGCTATGGATACCTTGCTCCCTAATAATTTCCACTGCTTTAAAAAATGTTTCTTGCAGTAACTACCATCACAACATTACAGGGGCCATTCCAGTTGCAGGCACCAACTCACTTGCCCTTGGTTTGTTGTTACAGCTGCCTTTGCAAACTGGTCCACCTCCTTATTTCCTGCTTGAGAGGTTGTACCATAGGGAGGGATGATCCTCTGCAATGATTGAGAAATACTTCCTGGTCCCCCTGCACACAGGAGTTCCCCATGGCACATCACAGCCAGTCCAGGGCCACTGACCAGCCAGACCCCTGATGTGGCCAGCCTGAGACCAGCCCACAGCAACCAGCCAGTGATGACAATGCTGTTGTTGATGAATGTTTGCTGTGGTGATCTCATGGTGATGTGATGACATTAAGTTGAACAAACAAAGCAGTGGCTAATTGACTCATCAGTAAACATTCTGCTAAACAGAATTAAATGGAGAGAAAACTCAGTGAAATGATTTAATAGGAAGCTCCCGATGACAGGGTTTTATTAATTATATCTTCACACAGCCAAGGAGGTACAAAATGAGAGATTGGAAAACTTTCAAAAGGTTTTTGGAAAGAACCATCCAAATTTCAGGAGAGGTTGATGTTTTCTACTTTTTTTTTTTCTCTGAAAGATAACACAATTTTTTTTGAACAAGAGTTTTTAATGTTTTTTAATTTATAAGCTGCAAAATAAAAAATACATTCTGTAACAAGCAGGACACCAGAAAAACACACTATACGCACTCCCCTCCATTAACATAAACCACAATTTCTAAACTATCCAAAACAAAAGCCAATCTTCATGTAAATTAACAGAATTTAAATAGGCAGTTTCTGACTTCTAGTCAGTATTTCAGTAAAAAAGAGTCTACAAACCCCAGAATTTTATTCAATGAAGGTCCTCTTTTCAACATTAGCTCTGTACCGAGATGGAAATGTGTCTTAAAAGGCGACCTCTTTCTTCTTGAGGCTGTTTTAATATAGCACTTCTCACACAAAATTTCTGAAAGTATTTTGTGATGATCCTATAGATGTAATTGTTACAGAACATGTCTTAATGAACCATTTCCATCCTGTGGCAAGCCTGAAGAACACTATTACTGTGATGTTTCTTTTATCCACAACTTTGTTAAAATAAATGTTATGAAAACGCCCAATAGGAAGGGACCTGTATCAGTTCAAAAGTGGTAAGTCTCCAATTTGACAACCTCAGCTGCTACTTCAATGCTCCCAACAACACCCTACCAGTTTTATTAGCAGCTGTGTTAGCACTACACATTTTTCAATGGCATTTGTTGTGAGAGATCTCAGCTTCCCGCAGCAGTGCAGGCCTGCAGTGATCACACACCTCTCAAACAGCTACAAAGGCGTTCCTTCAAAACCGGCTATTGCAACATTCAGCAGCACCTACTCATGCTCCTGCTTATTTCTGCCAGACTAATTCCTGTCCACGAGCTGGAGCCCCATCCAAAATTCAACTGCTTCCTCCCAGAGAGCAGCGTACAATTATGCCATTTGCAGATTATTTTCCTCTTGATGCTTGCCTATATGCAGAGGACCAAGGATTTCCACTTTCTGTTTGTGGGACAACGAACCCAGGAACAAATTTATCCTCTCTCAACAGAGCTACAACAATCCTCTGTGTGTAACCTGTGGCAATGTTCCTTGATTTAATTTCCCTTCTCCCTTCGCATCCAGGCCCCTGCTCTTAGTGGCTCTTTTCCCACATCTCCAAATTCATCTCCCTCTCATTTACAAATACAGAGGTTTTCATGCATAGATCAGCTATCTTCTTCTCATTAAATTTGTACCATCCTTCCTGCTGCCTCCTCCTGATCTCCCACAACTCCAAATCAAACCACCATGGAGTTGACAAAATCCTTTCCATTGCTCTGACCTCAACCCCCACTCCCCTGAACCTCTGCATTTGCCTGAGCTTCTTAAACATCTGTGTTAACAAGTTTCTTGCTCAGGGATTCTTTCACTCTGCCATTACCTGAGAGCACCCTCTCTTCACTCCTTTCAAGGAAGGCCCCATGACAATCCCATATTCTTTGCATAGTCAGCCAGGAAATTTTGCAAGTAAAAATCTGTTCTGGCACAATTGTGTTTCTTTTCATATGGTGTGGGGGACTTTTTTATGTTTACAGCCCTTTCTGGCAAGGACCAGTCAAAGTCTAGATGAAATGTACCAATATGTCTGTGGCATTATTATGCAGGAGAAGCAGATATAATATGTGGAAGAAAAATTTCCAGTTCTGGTGATACACAAAACATGAGCTACTTCCTTAATCTTTGCAAAAAAAGAATTCCTCCTTCTTAGAGATCCACACAATTAACATCACCTGTCTAAGCCTTCACAATAATTACTTGCATTATTTTAATCAGAAGAATAACCTTATTGCTTTAAATCTTGATTAAAAATAATTACCAACTATAAAATGTTTTGAATGTTTTTGTCCGGAGCACCTTCTGATGGTTCTGAATCAAGCTAAATGAGGTTCTTCAGGTGTGCTAGAAACATAGGAGTCCAAATGACTCAGAAATCTGCAGTCCACGTGGGGCCTGTGACTTTTAAGTCACTGGTTTAGCTCAGGGGGTACTGATGATCTTCAGTGGAAAAGACAGTGCTGCTGCTCCGTCTGCTGTTGAATGCACATAATACTCACTACTTTTGATTGCTATTACTTATGAGCACTAGCTTCTGCTTTTCCCTTTCTTGCTTCTTGATTGTTTCTACATCCTCCCAAAAAGCACATCTATTTTATCAGTTTATTTCCAGGATTTATGGAAGTCAGCAGAAAATATTTTTCACACTGCTTTCTCAGGAAGGAACTACCTCAATTTGGATGAGTTTGCTAAGCTTGCTTGGTAGAGAGCAAATGATGTTCTAATTGATACCCTCAGCAGGAAAGGGTGATAGTGAATAGATTTAAAAGGTTAAAATGCCTTTGATTAAGGGGAGTGAAATGTCAGGATGCCCTAGGAAACAGAGTAGCCTTAGACCTTGGTGCTTAGGTTACTGCCATTTTGTGCATGAAGAGGAAATACTTAATTCCTTACCTTCCTTCAAGAATGTCACCATTTTATGAAGGAGACACATTCATGCAAATACCAGGGCCTTTACATAAATAGGTGAGGAAACTGGATGAACAGATTATCATTCTAAGCTCTTCTGCTGAAGAAAATATATGCAGAGTTAGGTGATTCATAGATTTCTAAACTGGATTGGAAAATTGTATTAGTTTTACAAATTAATTCAGCTGACAGCTGTTGGAAAAATCTTTTAGTTTGTCTCACACTAGAAAATTCAGTTGCTTTAACTGATTGCTGGGTTGGTGAAGGACAACAGGCAAGTTAATCAGAACATATAGGCAGTAGGGATAAACATTGTGCTAAATTTAGCAAGGCATTCTCCTAGATTGCATGAGCAGCAGTAGGTGTAACTGCTTTCTATATTAGGATCAACCATTACAATGAATTTATAGAACTCCCAAGGGCAGTTGACTTAACTGATGCTGCCATGGCTAAATGCCAGTTTTTCTATTGCCTGGTAACCCTGATTTTCTGTTTTTCTTAGTCAATAACCACAAAATGATAGTAAAAAAAATAAACATAAGTTACATACATACATGTATTTGTCAAAAATGGATTGGGGAGGAGCAAAAAAACTGTCTGAAGGTTATTGAAATTATGGTAATTCTGTCAAGACTTTGTCTTGCATTTGCTTAGTTTTACACAGGGTTGGATCAAATAATGAAAGAATATAAATGCTTTATTCAGAAGTGCAGGACTAAAGACTAGGTGGGTCTGTATCCTTAAATACATATGCACAAATAAAATGACAGTGGAAAATTGCTTCTGACATTTAAATTAACAGATAGAGAATCAACATTGGTGGGAGTTAATGAACTTTAACATTATTAACTGTCTTATAAACTGATTGAAAAGCGTACCTGCAAACTGACTAGTTGTGCAATTAGGTGTACAGAGAAAAAGCAATCCATCAGCCATTAATAAAAAAAAAAAGAGGCTAATACTTTCTTTTCCAAATTGGGAAAATGTTTAAGGTGATATGGAAGGAAAACATTCCATAACAAAGCCTAGGTTTATATGCCCCTGGAAGTATTTGCATGAGATCTGTGATAACTTCTTCCAGGTGTGTCTCAGGCTGAGGAAGATAGGGCTTGAGATGCTGGATCCACACCTGAGCTGCTTCAAATGCAGTGTCCTGCTGAATGTCTCTATCAAGTGTCCTTAAGAAAAATATTTCCTTCTAGACCACAAGGTGAGACTCTAAGTGGTGGTGTTACACCCTTTACAGTAACAGCTTTGTAATAAATAGATTATGGTGTCAGTTCTTCCATTTCTGGGTGACAGTTGTGACTGTATGTTCTGCAGATCCATTAAGCTTTATGCTGGCATTTCCATTTCCATCATTCTTTTCATCCTCGATTTATGGTCCACTTAGTTCTGTTTACTGACCTGGGATTACAGGTCTGGCCAAAGCAGACCAAATTCAACTTTATAATCAGAATTAACAGTGCATTGTCATGTACTGTACTTCTTTGCTATGGGTTAACGTGAAAAATCCTGGCCATTGATAATTCTTGTTCAACTTATAAAATGTTAGCTCATTATATTAAATGTCATTCTGACTGGCACTGGAAGCAATGAATGTTAATTATCTTGAATAAATGAAATAACATTTTCAGACAGGAAAAAACGGCTTTGGAAAATTCTAGCTGAAATTAATCCTCATTAATCCTTCATTTTCAGCATTTGTCAAAGATGAGTAATCTAGTCACTAAATTGTTTTCTTAGAAAACACTTTTGCAACTGTCTTATCAAGGCCTATATTCAAAGGAACAAAAGCAATGCAAGACTTGAAAAACTGTATTTCAAGGCTGATTTGTGTTTTGTCTGCTAGATAACTGCCACTGAAAACATGAGAAGAGAGGAGCAGTCGTTCTATAGGTAGTGCATATGTCTTGGAGTGCAAGCCAAGTTTCAATCTTCCACCTACCATTCATTGATCCTTCACTCAAACCCCTGGGAAGCTGAAACAGAGCTTCTGCCCCTGCCACTTCCTATGACATACATTATGTTCCTTGCATAGCAACTTTCTCTGTGTTTTCCAGCCTTTAACTGAAGGCTCTGATCAGATATTAGGATGAAATTTACTGTGGGTGAGGGTGGTGGGGTGCTGGAAGAGGTTGTCCAGGGAGACTGTGGACTCCCTATCCCTGGAGGTGCCCAAGGCCAGGCTGGATGGGGCTTTGAACAACCTGGTCTAGTGGAAGATGCCTCTTCCCATGGCAGGGATCTTTGAGCTAGATGATGATGATGAAGGTTCCTTCCAAGCCTAACCACTGTATGATTCTGTGATTCCATCTGAAGGTCCTTTCATGGCTGCACTGTGCAAGGGTAGATTCTGCCCATAAAGCAAGGGAAGCATCCCAGAAAGTTTTTGCATGCAGAGCTGGTGTCCTCTGTATGTGAATCAGCACAAGGAATTGCATCAGTTTAAAACAGGTTAGTAGGAAGAAATGCTGGTGTTTTTACCTGTTCGCACAGATTTAAAATGGCTACTCCCATTTTGCTGAATCTTCAAATAAATAGAAAGTATAATTTTTCAAATGAATGCATCCTACAAAAAACACTACTCCAGCTATGGAGAAGAGCAGACCAGAATATGGGCCTTTGTCTAGTGTTTTGACTATCACTAAGAATAGTGTTTGATTTATAATTTTGCTTCTGTCAGTCTCTATATTTTGGGTTTGAAGAGAGAAATGCATGTGTGTGACAGATATTCATCATATGTTTTTAAATTTACAACAGGTTTATTTGAACGTGGCATTGTGAGTTTGCAGTCTCCCTTTGTAGAAACAAGAGAAAATGTGGAGCCATACTCTGACAGGGCACTTTGTTACCTGTGGAAGTTTGCAGTGTGAATTAGTATATTGCAAATCTTAAATATACCTTTCTAATAAGGGTATAAACCCTGTGATAGTACAAACATTCGAAAGAGATGGTACTGATTTACAGCTTTCTAGCTAAAGACAGGAAAGTTTTAGCTTTGTTTTGAGATGAAATATGAAATGTAAAGCTCACTTGAGACCATAGCCTTTAAAATACTTAGAATCAGTCAGCTGAGGAATTAACTTATTCTCAATAGGAGTTAACATAAGCTATTTCAAAGCTCAGTGTTTACATAGGTCACAAAAGTTGAAAACAGCTGGAGACATACTTCATGCACTATTGCTATCTATGTAAGTAATGGAATTTTGTAAGTGCAATGTACAGCAAACAGCCTACTGAAGGAAAAATACAAGAAACATGAATGGCAGTAATTTGTTAGCTAGAGTAGGTTAACTCTTATTGTGATAAGGCTGACAGGCTTATTAATTAATGACCAAGATTCAGACCAGGTGCATGAGATTTCTTTTAGCTGCAGTTTGTACTGGGGTGTAACAAATGCTGATTAACAAAATAGTACTTACTCTAGAAGTTAACTGGGTGCCAGATATGCATTTAAGTCCCTATTCTTCAAGCTGCTCAGTGTTCCCTGTGAGGCAGTCATCAACTAGGAGGAATATTGGACCCCATCTTGAAGGTCTGACTGAGTGCTGAGGTCACTCAGCCTTTGATCTTTTTTAGTTCACAAGAAGCCAGAGGCACAAAGTGCTATAAATTCTTACTAGACTCAATTTTGTAGTATTACTTACACACGGAATTTGGGGGTTTATGGTTTAGTTTTCTTGTAAAACTGTTTGGGACTACTGGTACTTCCCACCTGACATATTGTCTAACCCTTCAGACTCCTGTAATATTTGTCAAGCAACAGAAAGACCTTTCTATTTCAAAATGCCCTGAGTTTCAGAAGTGGCTGCTTACTCTCTCATGTTGATTCAAAGTTGGGTCACTGCTAAATCACTCTGGAAAGTCTGCAATCTCTTGGACCCATTACTACAAACACAGGATTATGATAAAACAGAGATTTTTTCCTTTGCTGAGTTGGCATTTCACAGTCAAAGAAACTGGAAGATTGTTACAGTCTTCACCCCTTTTCATCATTCCTAGTCATTATTTCATCCTTCCCAGAGCACAGCTCTTGTTCTGTCACCTGAATGTCTGTATCCTTTTTATAAATCTCAAGCAGAAGCTGTCTGGGACAGTGGATGTTAAACTTTGAGTGATTTAAGTGAAAATTTGTCCTTTTCTGGAGGTTCTGCAGGTGAAGCATCCTGACAGAGAAGTCTGTATAAATAAATTAGAAAGAGATCTGGTCCCTTCAAAAACGTAATCTAGAAAAACAATATGGATCCCTCAGGAGAGAGCTGGAAATTTTTTACTTACAAATAGTTCCAGGATACATTTTGTCACCACATCTCGAGACTTCTTTTCACTTGATTGCTAGGGAAAAAGAACAGAGATTAATATGCAGTCAAGGTCATGCTTTGGGACAAAAAGCAGCAGAAGGTAAGTACACCTACTCCACTGGAGCATCTCATCTCCCCTCTGTAATAGCTGCCTGAGGTTTCCAGGCAGGAAACAAACCATTTCACTGAAGCCTGAGCCACATGCCTGGAAACTTGCTTCCTATGCTGCAACCAATGCTCACTTGTCTTCTCTGCCCATAGTGTGTGTCCATGTTTTGAGGCTGCTGAGAAGACTGCTGCACTCTTGAAGCTGCCACCTGACTGCACCCTGAAAAGGTAGACAATTCTGGGTTGCAGGTGACTCGGGATTTTTATAAACACAGAAAAAAAAAGATGATCATCCTCTTGACAAAACTGTCTTGTGCCCCATTTCTAAGTTAATGGTAGAAAAGGTCTCCATAAGGAGGTATCTGGGGTCCTGCGAAGAAAATGGCCAAAGAAAAAAGTCATTTGAAGGCCTCCATAGAAAGATCTGACCTGCCTGATTATGGCACCTAAGTTTAGGATCTAATTTGTCTATTTTTCAGGGTGAGTGTGTTATTTAAGGGAAAGTATCTTTCTTGGTTCAAGTTAGAATGCTTAGACCCAAAAGATGGCTTACAGGTCAAACATATGCTGTTAAAAAAAAAGAGTAAACTAATTTCTACTCATTCTCTGAAATGTTCCGATAGTCTGCATGTCTCAATATCATGTTCTCATCTCTGCTCCTTACAGAGTTATGTGATTACTGCTTTCAGCCAGTGAGGGTCAAAGTCTTACACATAGAAACAGGGAACTATTTCCAGAGTTTTGCTCTTTTGTTCAAGTCACCTACAGTGTGAATGCACATGATCAGTAATCTCAAAGAGCTACAGCTATAGTAGCAAATATCCCTTTCACTCAGCTGATGCATTGATTATACAAATAAATTTTCACTGATAAGCTCTACTTTTTCAAAGTGTCAGGAGGCAAAACAAAGCATATGATCTCCTGATTTCCTAAAATCTATAAAGAACAGAGATCCATTAAATACACCAAATGCCTCAGAACATCCCAGTGGTGTGTTGTTTCTGAGCCCATTTAGCAGTCGCATTGGTGTGTAATACTGTAGGGCTTGCTGCAGATTAGAATGAGGCAATGTGTTGCCAGTTTGAAAAGAGTGTTAACAATTAAAAAAGTGCCAATCAAAGCAAAAAGATGAAACATTATACAGCTATTAAGAATATTATTCAGTCCTTTTAAATGATTGCCAATTTAGATAGTTCTCTTGTTAAATCATTCTTTTTAGCTATTGTACTGAATGCCAGTTTTCAAGAACAAGATGGTCCACAAGCTTAGCTCATTAATGAAGACACAACCTGGTAGGTAATTTTATAATTAAAATGGGTATTTTGAGCACTAGGCTGACTTTTGCTACATATCCAACTCTCAGTTGAGTAAGAGGCTTTATGCAAAATAATTTTAAAGCTAAATTGTAAGAGAAGAGTTTGAAAGGGAGGCACAGTTGAGCATTTTGACTGTTTTGAGCAGAACAGCCTTAAAATGTTCTGTTTATTAACACAGTGGAGAAAGGTTTGTGTAAGGTTAGTGTTAGAATCACTTAGGATGGTAATTCCTTCTGCAAAGCATCTGCATAAATTAGAAAAAGCTGCCAGATTTCCATCTGTTAGCAATACAACTTCAGTCACAAAGACAACTGTCGTGACAACCACACTGAGTTAGTCTTTCAAATAAAACCTGTTAAAAGCTACTGCCCTCCAGCCTCCACCCACTGCAGTTAACAGCATTAAATAGCACTCTAACTGGTATTTATTTTCTTAGGCATTCCTCACTTGTGCAGCTGCTGGTACACTGGCCTTTGATTTTAAATAACCTCAACAGGATAAGAGTTTACAGTCTCTGAAGGTCATGATGTATGTGAAGTGCTTGTCTGAAAGAAGCATCCAACCTGAACTTTCTCAGGCTGATGTTACTGGGTTCTGTATACTTGTTTCTCACCTATTTTGCATGATCTCATGTCCGGGTACTGTGATGGTTCAGATTACTTCTTTCAGATGATGGTAAACCACAGAGACCACTGAGGCTGTTCTGGACAACAGGTCTAGGTTTAAAGGTGGTGTGAATCACCTTTAGGGCCTTTCTACCCTCCCCATCTAAGCTCCTCCTGCAGTTTTTGATGAACTTGGGTGGCACAGCAAGTTCAGGCTAGTTACAGCTCATCCATGAAATCAGTGCTGACAACAATATCAAAGCTATAAGGAAATTCATTTGTGGAAGGTCTCTCATTTAACAGTCTATTTTTACTCAAGCATTTCAGCGTCTCGGGGTAGCACATATAACACTTACTGACCTTTGCAGGAATAGGCTTAATGTTTCTAAAGCCCTCATTGAAACATGGATATGCAAATGAAAATACTTTCTTGTAAGGGTAGAATTATTTTTGTGTTGTTTTGGGCTGTTGCCCTCATGTGGACTGGGCTGCTCTCAGGGACAGACCATTGGTGGGGCCAGGGGTGCTGGAACCCTTTCCTCATCCATGGTGGGGAATGTCTGTCCATCTGCCAAGGCAGACCCCTGTTCCCTCTGCAGCTGCCTCCATCACTGGTTGTCCCTGGTACATGTACTGCATACTGACACTGGCTACACAGCTAGGATAGAAGAAGTGAGTAAAAATGAGTCTCAAATATTTGCAACTTGTGGTTTAAAAACAGAGAAGAAATTTCTTGTTGAAGGCTGAAAGGAACTGTTCAGGAACTGCTAATGAGTGTAATAAAAGCTTGATGTTTTCTCCTGGATGTTTAAAAGTGGCCATTAAAAAGGTCCTTCACATGATCAAAACAGAATACAAACCAAAAATGTAAAGCAGTGATTTTTCAGTTATCGATGCCAGCAGAATTTCCATAAATAACATTTCATTTATTTTTGTGCATAAACTTCAGATTTAGCTGTGTACATACTTATGGAAGGAGAAAATTGTCACTTCCAAGGTTTCTTCCTCTGGGCTTCATCACATGTTTTATTTTGTAGTGGAAGTATTCCTGATATTTTAGTAAAATCACATAGGAGCCAAAGGGCATTGGACACCTAAATATCAGATGTCATTTATTTTTAATTAAAAGGACCTTTTCTAAAGGAAAAAAGAGCAAAGCTCCCTGTATCTTAGAGTTAGGTCACTTGAAAATATTAAGGTTTAGAGTTCCTGATTTCCTTCAGCAGAGGATACAAAGACAGTTCTCATGTCTGCTGGAAAGCATTGTGATGTATCTCTTTATGAATTTAACTTATCTTGTCTGACAAATACTTACAACCTGAGCGCCATATGGAACATTTTGTTGGGCTCAGTGTGCATCCTTTCAGGTTCCTATTTGGATGACTTCTGATTTCATGTCAGTTAAAATGAACTCACTTTCCTTGTCTTGGCTTTGTCTCCCACTTGTTTTTTTTTTTGCATTGGCATCTGCATGGGGGAGAAACAACAGCTCAGCTCAGGGCAGGAGGGGAGCCCTGGGAAGAAGCGGGAGAGCGGGAGGTTATCTACCCTGTTGCACTCTGTGGGTGCTCAGCATTGCATGTGGGTGAGCCATGTGCTGGTGTTGGAACGATGCCAGGCAGAGGTATAAGAAGAAACCAGCACCAATCCTCCCTGCAAACTGAGGGCAGAAGCAAGGCAGGGTTTTATTGACACCACGAGGCACAACAAATCTGCTCAATGCAAAGAGATGATGCGGTTTAACAGTGGGGTGCTAGGACACAGTAAGAGTAATATCCTGGGTTCAAAACTAACATCACTGCCCTCTGGCTGGCTCAGGTGTGCTGAAAGTTAGTCAATAATGACACAGCACCTTCAAAGCATTTACGGTGTCAGCCAATTAAAATTCCTTCCCTAGCACTTTTATTCATGTTTGTTAAGGGTTAGATCGGGCTTTTAACTTCAAGCAAAGAGCTGTGGGAGGCTGACTGGAGTAATGCTCCTTCCAGCACATCTCTCTTATGTGGGAGGCATGATGATAATCAGCTGTGGCTCTTTCCAGGACACAGCCTGTTTCCACAGGGGCAGGGAAGGTGACGCTGCAGCCGTGCAGCAGCTGGGATGGCAGGCAGCCCCCATCCCAGGGTCCCTTCTCTTTGGGCTGATGCTTGGCTTCCTGCAGTGCCAGTTGCATCCTTATCTGCCTGCACCCAGGGTTATCCTGGAGCCAGGCAGAGTGTGAGAGTGGAGGAACAAGTTTTGTCTGGAGAGACATCATGTCCAAGGAATGGGGAGCAGACTGAATCCTTTGCCTCTAGTTCGTCTCTCCATACTGAGTTAGCTGGGGCTGCCTGGCCCAGAGGATGGTCATTCACCAGCAAAAGACATTTGCTGCTCGGGTGCTTCTCTGGCATAACTGGAGGCTTCAGCAAAAGGCTCCTATGGCATCTTCGGTGGCAACTCTGTGATCTACTGCTCCGAACTTAGCCACAACAATGTCTTAGCCAAAACTAATCTCTGGAGTTTCCTCTAAGCAATTGCAGCCAGAAGTGACAGCAAAGTTTGGGCTGCCTAATGCAATTGCACTATCTACTGATACAGTAATAGTTAATGTCACCACCCTCTAACAACATTAGCCGATCTGTAAACAGATAAAACAGAGGCTGCTGGTGATGTAACTTTGTTGATCATAAGATTAGAGAGCCTGCTGGTCTTTGTTTGAGCCCTTTAAAGAAAATCACAGAGATTAAATAGAGAATTTCCAGTGATTTTATTATTAGTGTGTATTATGTTTACTTAGTCCTGATTAAACAAGATAACATGGTAAAAAAAATAAAAAACTAAACCAAAAAAACCACCCATGCTTTCACCAGCTCTAGAAGGGATAATCAAACTGGGGAAGCTTTCCAGCACACTTCAGTTACACAGCAAATGTGACTATATCAGTGCAACAGCCAGCTGAAAAAGGATCATGATTCTGGAGCAGAATTCATGTGCTTTTGAGTGCAAGTCCCAAATTCTTCCTGCAGTGCAACAGGAGACTGTGTAAGAGGCTCTTAACCTTTGTGCAGGGAGCCATTAACAGCAGGGATGTGATTTTACTGTGTGATGGGAGGGGGTGTATTCCCTTGGGTTAGTGTCCAAAACACACCAGGTAGTCACTTTCTGCTTCAAGAAAACCTTTCACATTAGAATAAATGTTCAAACATGGGAGACTGAATATAATTATTTACATTAAATTCACATGCTTTTTACTGATTTTTTTTCTCCTTACTGGAGGTGTGTGTATGTTCCAAAGCCAAGCCCTGAAGGCCTCTTTCTGTCCAAACTCCCCAAGAGTGTTTAAGCAGGGACTTTGTGGCTCATAAGTAGCTTTTTCTTCCTTGTAGCTCATTTTCCAGAGAGGTCAGGTAATGATTATATAATTTGCTACTTTGGGCTGCATCTTTTAAAGTCACAGCGTAAAGAAGATTCTCTTATTTTCACTGATGTACTCAGCAGAAAATAGCAAGATTTTGAAAATTTGTGTGAATTTTACTTTCAATTTTCAAAGTGTTTTTTAAAGAATACTGCCATGTCCTCAAAAAAAACCCCAACAAACAGTGGATCTAGTTAAAAACATGGTTCTAAAGTACACTGCCAAATACCCTCATTGCTGGGACAGTCCAGAATGAAAGAAAACATAGCAACAGGTATCTCCCAACTGTAGATACCAGGCCCTTCACACTGCTTTGGTGCTTTGAATAGTGTAAATATCCACATCCAAACAAGAGGCTGGTGTCTGCATCTTCAGAGTGCAAGGATGGCAGCTGTGCTGTGTATCCAGGGCAATGTAAGGCTTCAAAAGTTTGCTTCTGATGAGTTAGCTAGAGTACAGGGGGCGTGAGCTGGTGGACTGTGGAGCAAGATTTGTGTTGACTGTGTTTGAAAGCTGGAATAGGTGCTCTTGTCCTGCAGGACTGGCATACCCACTCAACCCCCAGCTCAAGTCCGTGGTCATAAAAACATCAAGGTTCTGGGATGCACAAAAAATCTACATGAAAGGAAGTTTTTTCTTGTGTCTCTTGCTCTTGGAAAAGGTACTAGCTCAACTAGTGCTGCCTTCTCTTTGTGTGTAGCTCTGTATATTGGTCTGTCCCGCCTTGGTATCTCTGCACAAGGGCTCAAAAATAAATGAAGAGATCAGTGACACCTTGGCAGGCGTGACTTCATGCAGACTGAAACAGAAAACTAGTGCCATGATCCTTGTTCTATGTTGCATATCTCCACTGTCTTAGAAGAAAGACATTATGAAAACTCATTTTTGTGACCTCAGTGGAGGGATACCACTTAGAATATTTCATGAAAACAATACCACTTAGAATATTTCATGAAAACATTTCTTCACAGCATGCAAAGGCAGCTGTTTGGTTCTGCTGGTGCAAGCAGTGCCTGACCGAAGTGGAGCAAGCAAAGATGCTCCCTCCACTGACTTAGGAAGTGCTTTATACCTGTCCTGTTTGTAATGATAGTAATATCTGTTCTCTGCTTGTTACAAGGTAGTTTTAAGAAGACCTGCATTGTAAATTCCTTTATGCTGCAAGAATTAATCACTGAGATCAGACAGAGAAATCTGAGTTTGATCCTAGTATTGGTCCTCACTACCATTGCTGACATGATGAAGCTATATATACAAATTGTACACTGAGTTAAGATAAGCAATGTGCTTACTGAATATGACTTGATTCTCTTCTGTGGGGATTTAAAACTAAGCTTTGCCTGCTGGGAAAAAAGAAGATCTTCCACCATGTCTTAGAAAACCCCAAAGTGTTGGCTGCTCTGTGGTAGCTGCCAGTTCCTGGGCTGGTCTCATTTTACTACAGGCACAAGGATGCTCATTTCTTCCTCAGTATTAATTAGTCCACATGAAAAGACATTCTGAGGGACAAGGCTGATGCTGTCCCAGTGGGCTGCAGAGACACATTGGTGCTTTCTAGCCTGGGAATCTGCCCTTACATTTGTCAAAACTCTGAAGGGATCCTATGGATTAATAATTCCAGATGGCAATGCTATGATACTGAGTAAAAACCAGCCATTTCAATCCAAAAACCATCAGTCATCCTAAGTGCACAGATCTACTTCACATGTTTTGTCAGTCTTCAAAGCATTTCAAAGAATGTTGAACAATTTCTTTTTTTGTAAGGCATTTTGATGCAGATTTTCTTCTCCCTCAATATTAAAGCAACATATAAACAATTTTTAACCGTTTCATAATTCCACAACTTTCTTCTTTGTTTAGGAATTATTTATTTTTTATAGTTTTCTATTTACATTTGTTTTTTTTCCTTGACAAAATTAGTTCTAATATAAAATATGTTGAAAGGATTTTTTTATGACAACAAAAATTTAGAGGAAAAAATAGCTACAATCATTGTACAGTTTGCTATAAAAGCTTTTCCTTAAGCAAGATTTTTTTTTAACTTCAAGTTCCTCTTCAATGTGAATTGCTTCTGCACTGAATACTACTTTTCAGCAGAAAAATGTTCTTCCCTTGCCTTGTTTCCCAGCAATATCCTGAAGGGGAAAGTGAAGAAACTTTTTCTCTGTACTGCTGGTATTGGAGTTGGCAGCCAAGCCCACATTCATAGCAGGCAAACTGTTATTTGTTCCCTTTAGAACATATCAACTGTAAATGTTTATAAAGTGAAACACGGTGAATAATTCAGATATAAGTGGAATGGAATAAGCAAAGGAAGTATTGTCTGAGGAATTATTTGGCCAGTGTAGACTTAGAAACTATGGAAGTTTGCTTACAACCTCAGCAGAAAGGTAAAAAGGTAACATATATCTCACCTGATGCTGTGTATGACTTGTTCCCTAAAACTCTTTTATAACTGAAGGGCAAAGAACTTAATCAAGATCTTTAGGATCTTTAGAACCTTAATCAAGTGTTCATTACACCTGAAGGAACATTGTTTCAGTTGCCAGTTACTTTTGGAAATGCTAGTCTTTTCCCATCCAAGCTAGTTAATTTAGACAAAATACTTGGATTTCTGATGAGTAAATTTGGTAACAGACAAGTAATGAAACCTCATGAGTATTTGAAGGAGACAAAAATTTAAGTAGATGAGGATATTAAAAATTAGAAAGACCAAAGGTTTTTCTTCCAAACTGTGCTGTGTATTTCCTGAAGGCTCAGCTGTTTGTAAATCCTAAATTCCCAGCTTGAGATCGTAGCTGCTCCACATGAGGGAAGATTAAATTTAATAAATGTTTTCTTCTATGAGAAATAAAGTAAGATTGGGGATTTTGTACAGGGTATTGTACAAGAAAAGGGCTAAGGTTTTGTGCTCTGTTGATATTAAGCCTTGCTTATCTGATAATGAAAATGGCAGTTGTAAAAATTCTAGTCTATTACTGTGCTCACAGTGAATTGGTTCTACAATAACCCTGTCATATCCAGGGCCACTATTAAGAACCTTTATTTTAGGAAGGTCATATGTCAGGGATCAGTAAACTCTAGCCATGGCAACACACACTTTTTTCTTTTCCCTCTCTGATTTTTTTAAATTTTTTTTAATATATAGAAGAGAATAATAAAACATAATTTCAGGCATCCTTCCCCTCAGTCATTAAATGAACTAATGCAATGTGAGCACACACACAAAGGTTGGAGGCTGGAAGCACATCATCTGAACTTCATGACACACAAGAGCATTATTCTGCTTTTTTGGGGCAGCTGTCGATAAGTGCTGTCTCTGGACTTCAGTGCTTTGACTGTTCTCAAAACAGCTCCTTCTGTGATGTAAGCTTATCTGGATCTCCAGCTGGAGCCTGTATTTGTAGCTCCTCACTGTGCTTCAATCCTCAGTGCCTGGGTGGTCAAGCTTCACGTCTGCCAGTCCTCAAGGACTGTGAGCAGCATTTTGGAGGCTTGCAAACCGCAGCTCTGGGGTCCTTTGCCCGGTTCAGCTACATGCTTACAGAACCTCAAAAACAGAAAGCACACCATGTGACCTGCAAAGAGCTGCTTGCATTTTATGTGCCTTGGAAATCCCTAGACACAAATTGCAGTGCTCTGTGGGAACCAGATATGCACAGAGACCAATGTGACAACACGCTGCCGTGGGCATGTAGCTGTATGAACCTACCCTCTGTCATTTGAACCAAGCTCTGTAAAATGAAATGGCCACCTTCCTCATTTCACTGATTTGTATTCAACTGTCTTTGCAAAACAGACACATTTATACCTGTTTCTAACATTGTGTTGGGTATTTTTATGAGGCATTTGGCATGGAAGAAAAAGTATTCAGGACTCTGTGTAATTTTGTTAGAATTCTGCATCAATTATCCCATGAATATGACTTTTCATCTTCAAAGAACTTTATAAACATTTCTCCACCAGCAGTGATGTAATTCTAATCACTCTAGCAGATGTTGTTTTGCTGGACTGTGATACCATGCCCCTGTATCCAGTAACCTGTGCAGCCAGAAACAGTGGCACAAGACGTAGCAAGAGTGTAGCCTCCTGATTTAGCTTTGATGGATGTTACTAAAGCTGAAGACAATGTGGAAATAAATGTATCTGTGTTTTGGGAAAAGACCTATTGTACAAACCCCAAATTCTAAGCTAGAGGATGAGTTTCCCTGAAGGAATCAGGGAAACCACATTTTATTGAGGCACTAAATAAAACATGCATACAAACAAACACACAAAAGCTTTATGATGAGTTGGAGACTCTAAAGTGATGTAATGGATAAAATATTTTTTGTTAGGAAATACTTAGCTTTATGTTGAAAATTAAGTGGCAGAGTCCAGAGAGAAATTAAAGCTATTAGGTTAATTTCTAATATTTTTCAAAACATTTTACAATAGAAATAATTTCTCCCCTCAGAATCTGGCCCTATTTACATATAAACTGGCATTACAGAAGTCAAGAAATAAAATCAAGTGATTAGCTTCAATTAACAAAAGACTGAGGCTCCTTAGCAAGCTTTTGCTATGATAAATCCCAAACTAGTGCACTAAAAAACATCCCCATGGGCTTTCCACTCACACAGAGAAACACTTTCATGCACAAAACCACACTCACACATAACCACCAAAACAAAGTCCTTGGTGAAATACATTCCCTAAGGTGACCTGAAAATGTTTAAATAGCATTTTGAACCACAGAAGTGCTTACTTTAAGTCATATTTCCTTTGTAATTTGTGTTAGTGCTATCACTAAAACAAGAGGGAAAACAGAAATGAGTTATTGCGCTATAATTTCTTCCCCATAGTCCTATTTGCAAAGACTGTATGTAGCATATGCTGTAAATTCTGATATGTGATTATAGGCCCAGGGAACAAAAATCTCCCCAAAAGCATATGACAGGAATATTTAGTAACTCCAGTTAACTTCCTTAAACAGTCATACCTAATAGCTTACACAAGGAAGAAAACGTGCATGAGAATAGATTGCTAAATTATACTTCATAATGAAGTGTGTGGATGAGTGTTTATACATTTTTCTCTAACACAATAACTGTGATAAGAAATCACCACAGAGTGCTGGGCTGCCCTGTCTACTCCAGGCTGAGCTCTGGCCTGGATCTGCTGATCCCAAGGTTGGAGGATGTGCTATGGCCCAGCACTACTGGCTGCCCTGGCTCCTGGGAATGTGGTTTGCTGCTTCAGTCTTTCCAGACCCTCTCCCATTGCCTCCCTTGGTGGGACAGGGATGGAGTCCTGGGGGCTGTGGTGGAATACTAGGCCACCCCAACCCTTCCATACAGCGTCTTGCTGTGATCAGTGTCCTGTGTCATCTCCTGTTCATCAGCTTCATGCCCTAGGGGCCTTTCCCTGGCTCTGGGATGCCCCTGCAGTTCCGTTGCCCATTCCTGCACTCTCTCACAGCCCAGGTGTGGCTGCAAACAGAATCCTTTACACACCCTCCACCCTTTAAATCCTCTTTATTGACAGGGCATGGACAGAGAGAGGCTTCTCTTCAGCAGGCATGCGGCTCCCTTGCCCTGTTCCTGGCACCCATGTGTCCATGCTCCAATGTGGTCCTCCCGCAGGCCCCCCAGGAGGACTTTGCTGCTCAGCCTGGGTAGCTGCCGCGGTAGGGGACACCGCTGCCACTCCCTCCTGCTCCCTCTGCCCCACACAGCTGTGATGGAAACTTCACAGCAGAATAAGCCCATTCTTCCAGTCCTCTTACTGTGGTCTGTGCTTTGTCCTGGTAATGTCAGTGGGGCTAAACAGACCAATTCCGACCTCGGCCAAGCAGATACTGAAGAAGTGAGAACAGAGAACATTGCTTTTGACAGTCATTCACTTTTGACTGTCATTCATTCATGTCTCAGTTAAAACCCACAAAAGTTCTTTATATAGATTCATTAAAGACAGTGACTGTGATGAAGTTCATAAAACTGAGCTGCAATTACAACACGGGAGAATACCCTTGTACTTTCTCACAAAAATAAGCCACTACATGTACTCTAGAACAGTGGTCATGTTGTTACTTTTTCCCTTCACAAAAATCTCACATTCTTAGAATAAAAGAGAGAAAAACTAAGGTGACTCCAATAATACTGATAGTTCTTATGATTTCAAAATAAAATTCACAATTTTTTAAATTGACAGGCGTTTGAAAGATCATACATTCTGCAGAAGGCTATGACATAGTTTTCTGGCTCTGTGATCTGAGGCATCATCTTCAAGCCTGTTCTCCAAGAAAATCATGGTTCAGATGCCCTTCACAGCAGTGTCTCTGTCAATACTGAAATCTTTTCACCGAGAGCTATTTTAATTTTACTTTCATTGTCTCCACTGGAATTGGAAATTCATTATAAATGAGATGTGAATCTAGACACATGAAAGAGTAAAAAGGGAAAGTCTATGGAGAAGCTTCCTCTGGACCCTCTGTGATACTGTGCTTTAAAATAATATAATCAAATTTGCAAGCAAACAAAAGCTTACAGTAAAGTCCAAGGCACTTTGAACCTCAGTTAAAAGCCAGCCCAACTGAAGAACTGAAGAAAAATAGCTAAATGACATCTAGGTAAAAGTGAAATCCCCAAACTGGATATTTATTACATTCGCAGGAGAGCAGACAAGAAAGTGACTGAAGCTCATCTGGAAAGGCAAAAAAAGTTTAGCTGTCATTATAAGTGCTGAAAGTTGAACATCTTACTTATGTCAAATAGGATACAGTTTACAAAATAAAAATGCATGTAGAGTTTTAAAATGCAAAAGAGAAAAATAGCAAAAAAGATGTAAGGGTCTAAAAGCATTACTACTTTAAAATGTGCAAACATTTTCTTCTTTACTGAAGTTTCCAAATGGCTCGGTCCCAGGGTCAAACAGACTTAAGGTCTTTGATTTTTTCTTTGGTAAACCAGAGAGACAAAAATCAGTCTGGGACTTGATCGAGGCCTCCAGCCTTGTAGGCAAGTGCCCTAACCACTAAGCTGTGGTAGCTGGTAAGTGGATTCTTCTATCTCTTATTTTGACCATAAATATTTTCTTGGCCTTCAGAAATTCTGCTTTTGTCTGTATGCTCTGGCATAGAGTCAAATTCAAGAAGCATAACAAATTATTAACAAATGTAAGATATTTTCAATTTTGCTGCAGAATAAGAAAAGGCATTTAAGCAAGTTGCCTTATTTCACCTTTAGTGCCCTTTAAAATTCAAACCAAATCTGATATTTTCCCCAGTTCAGCTAATAAAAGATAATGTCTTGCGTCAGGCAGGTCTGACTTTTCTATGTTCAATCACTACTGGGACAATATGATGAAAAGTAGAAGATTTGTTGTATCTGTTAAAGGCCAAAAATATTTAATGAAAAATTCCTAAACAGAATTTTAGCTGAAATCATTGCTGGAACAAAGGTAAAAAGAGAGCCTATTGGAATAACTTGAGGTCATATATCAAGACTATATGATAGATAGTATGGTGTCTAAGAGGAATATGGAGGAAAAGAAAGGCTTAAGGCAGTTATAAGATCATTTTAGTACAACAAATGATGGATTAAAAAAAATTAAAATAGAAGAAAGAAGAGACACCTTTGGAATGGAGGAAGAAGATGAAGGAAAAGCTGTAAACAACTGTTTCTAGGTGATATGAGAGCCTGCTACTTTTCTGATAGAGTTTAATTTTATGGAAAGAGAGGAGATAGATATATGACAGCCTCTGAAAAACTCAGTGAAATGTTCTCACCTTGAACAGTTCAAAGTCATGTGTAGTTTGATGTACCTACTAGTGGAACTTGTGATTCCTGTGATTCAGATCTTCCTATGTTGGTTGGTACTGGTGCGTCGATACAATCAGCATATAAAATGTTTAACAAAGCTGTAACAATTAAGAATTCTTCTCACTTCTGGCCATCCGGCTATGGCATCTCTCCCTCTGAAATTGAAACCTCCAAATCAGGCTTTAGCAGTTGAAGATTATATTTTCACAGAATCACAGAATCACAGAATGCCCAGGTTGGAAGAGACCTTCAAGATCATTGAGTCCAACCCAGCCCTAACACCTCAATTAAACCATGGCCCCAAGTGCCATATCCAGACGTTTTTTAAACATATCCAGGGATGGTGACTCCACCACCTCCCTGGGCAAACCATTCCAGCACTTATTCACTCCCTCCATGAAAAACTTTTTCCTAATATCCAACCGATATTTCCCTTGGTGCAGCTTGAGACTGTGTCCTCTCATTCTGTCAGTTTCTGCCCACATTTTGTAGCATGTGGATTCAAAAGTGTTTACAGGGAAGTGTGTAGGAATAGTATTCCATACAAATACTGCCTGTGGTTAAGATGGAAGGTGGATAGATCACAGCAAGACACAAAGGTTAATTTGGGGGCGAATGTTTCAGCTTATGCATATCAAAACATTGATGCATGAGTCACTTGCACAGAATAAATAATTTTTTGCATCAGAGTAATAGAATGTTTTTGCTTACTGCTTTTCAAATCTATAAATAATGCCAAATGAAATTATTCTTCTTTAGATCAGTTATTTTCTGTGTTTGCTGCATAACAAAGATACTGATTCTTATAGAATGCTTAGATGGATGTCCTCAATATGTCAAATTTAGGGAGAGGGAGAGGAAGTGTGGAAGAAGTGCAGAAGTGCGGAAGGAAGAGAAAGAAAGAAGGAAGGAAAGAAAGAAAGAAAGAAAGAAAGAAAGAAAGAAAGAAAGAAAGAAAGAAAGAAAGAAAGAAAGAAAGAAAGAAAGAAAGAAAGAAAAAGAAAGAAAGAAAGAAAGAAAGAAAGAAAGAAAGAAAGAAAGAAAGAAAGAAAGAAAGAAAGAAAGAAAGAAAGAAAGAAAGAAAGAAAGAAAGAAAGAAAGAAAGAAAGAAAGAAAGAAAGAAAGAAAGAAAGAAAGAAAGAAAGAAAGAATTCACACCCTCTGTCAAGATGCAGTAACAGTATTGTTAGACTACTTTCTGATAAAGCTCTGCATAGAATCAGCATAAAGCTTTTTAGTTCATACACTTTTTTTGAAACTGGTGTCTGAGAGGTCACTGGCCAGGTGTTTAACTATTCTTGCTTAGAATAGAAGGCCATTATTCATTTTTATGTGAATAGTAACTGGGAGATGAGGAGTGGTAAAAATATATTCAGTTCTTAAATTAACACCTTATGACAACTTGAATTAAAACACAATGTGAGTGTATTACATTTCACTCTGAATCCACATGGCTGGCTACAGCAGGTATTGGACCAGCAGGAATCACTACTTGTCATATTTGTGGTAACTCTCAAATTAGCTATGACACAGAACAGCCTTTTGATCTTGACCATGTTCTACTAATTATTTTATCTTTGAAAACATGGAAACATGTTTCAGCATATAACCTAAGAAAGAGCACAGTATAGGTTTTCTTCAAAAGCCTGCAAAAGCCAAGAAAGCAACCCCACACTTCTCTTAAATCCCTGTTTACACCCTCTCTTCATTAAAGCTGGATATGAGCCATAATTTCAAATGAAAATGGACAGTTTTCCACTTAGTGTAGAATTCATTGCAACCAGTTTCAGATATCTATGAGAAAGGTGTTTAACCCTGTTTTGTTCTTTTTTATTCTACTTATAGTCAATGGGAAGAGACAATTTTAGATAATTTTAGACATTTCCCTTAGAATGAAGCAAATAGTGCTGTAGAGTTGCTTTTTTTGGTCCATTGGCTTGGGAGACCAGCTTGGATGTAAGAACATCTGGTAAGAGAAATCTCACCTAAGGTATCTAAGAAAGACCAGATGTATCACACCTCAGAAAAGCCTAATTCTTTCCATGGACTGAGAATGCTTGGGGTTAAATGAGATGAATTCCAGCCTTGTTGTCTTCTATAAATTTGGCAGAATCTGTGTCTGTGTCTGGCCAGAGAACAATGGTTACATTTTACTTACAAGTGAAGTAGAAACACTCTTTGAAATTCTGGAATTTGTGAGAATCTTACCCAGAACAGTAGGCTTCTGCCTAAAGCATCTGCTGAAGAACCTTTGGGGGAAAGCCAAGTTCTTGTCTGGTTTGATCCACGGTGAAGAGTCAAGGCTACTCAGTGTAGGTGAGTGCCCTAACAAATGGGTTCGTATCTGCTTTTGGGACTGTTTCACTTAATATCATTGGATCAAGAAGAAAGACCTGAATCAAGGCTGAGTAGTATCTTCTGCATGGGCCTCTTGTGGAAAGAAGTTTTCACTACAGTTTCAAGCCATCTCTCACCTGTTGTCTCATTAAGTACAGAAAATATCTTTACAGAGTTTTTTTAAAACAGATACAGTGCCAAAAAATTATTGGGTCTTGAGAACTGGCACTTTCTAATGAAAAAGCATGATGCCGGAAGGTCCTGGACCACAGTTCTAATAAACTTCTCTTTCTGTCTCTCCCTTTTTTTAATTTTCGCTAAAATTTTGTGATCAAGCCTAATGTAAGTGAGCAGAATTAATTTGTCTGTTTATTGTTTATACTAACATAATTTTCCACAAGAAGCATACTGGTCTGACTGCCTAATACTCTACAGTAAAAAAATTTCAGTACTTGTGGTCTTGATCTTTGGCAATCAACACAAATTCTTCAGCAGCAGCTGATGGTTTCAAACACACTTTCCTCTCATTTGATGAACAGGCAAAAGTGAGTGCCAGCTTCTTTTCTCTTGTCTAGTAGCTCATGCATGTTCCAAGGTGCTCTTTGGCTTCTAGGGTGGGGGTGTCTAAATTTTGGCCAGTTTGGGAAGAGTTCTTATTTTCCTGCTGTCTCTGTATTCACTGAGACACATCCCTCTCAGACCCTGCAGACCGAATGCATCATGTAGGCAACACCAGTCCTCCTGGTTCCTTCCTCAACCTTTCCTATGGGTTTGTGCTTCAGATAGGTGTGACTTTCCTGGACAAAGGTCTTACTGAACTTCCTGGAAAGTTTCCAGCTGGTTCTAGAGGGAAAACTCTTTCCTTACTTTTAATAGAACATTTTCCCCAGCAGCCATGGAAATCAGTACTGGGAAGGCAAGTTTTCCTCTTACAAGCAGTGACAAGGATAAGGAAGAAACACACTTAAGACATCATTACACTGGAGAAGTGGGCTTAGACAGAACTCAGTGAAGTTCAATAAGGGCAGCTGTAAATTCTTCCAATGCGGTTTAGAACAGTGCCATAAAACAGGACAGGCTAATGAGAAGGTAACTCTGAAAAGAGAGCAGAGTCCTGGTGGATGCCTTGAACTAGTGAGACCAGAATCTCCAAACTGAGGCAATAGAATATTCTTTGTTCCATGCTTCTGAGACTACATCTGGAGGTCTATGGCCAGTTCTGAACTCCCCAAGACAAGACTAAGCCCAAGGTACTGGAATGAGTCCAGTCTATCACCTGGACTTACTGAGATTGATTAGCTGCTAAGTCCTTGATGTGCAAGGACCATATGAGAAACCTTGATTTGCTCAGTCTGAAGGACAGAAGGCAAAGCCAGATTAATGCTATTTTCTCTTGGGGACGCTCAACAGAAGCATGAGAAGGAATACATAAACATACATACATACATACAAAGTGCAAAACAAGTGCAAAACAAGAAAATTTTATTGGATATCAGGAAATAAATTTCACCATGTGGACTGTCTAGCACTGGTGCAAGTTGCCTAAGGTTGTTGTGAAAACTCCATCCCTGGAGATAATCAAAATTTGACAGAAAAAAAGCCATGAGCAACCTCATACAACATTATAAAACATCAAATGACCCCCTAAGATCTCTCAAATCCATTTTATGGAGAAGGTCTTTAATAGGCATCTTAGGAACCTAATTCTTGGAATTAGGTGTTACCATTCTGGTGAGATCTTGGTTGATGAATACAGTTGCGATAGACTCATATCTACTTATTAAAATGATGTTTATATCACAATTGGATGAGCCTGGGGAAAGGTAGATAAGAAATTGATATAAATTTCTTAAAAGTACTTCATCGTTCTCATATTCAGAAATAATCTTTTACAGAAAAGAATTCACTTTTTGGGATCCTCTGGTGTACTAATTCAAAATTTTTCAGTATTTGGTATTTGCAATTATTAACTAAACATTGCAACTTCTCAAGAACTAAAAGAGTTGTATGACATAAACTTATGTTTTATAGATAAAAGAGAAGGAAAAAGTCTCCAGTTTTGGAAACAAAAAGAGTTTTATTTGCTGTGAGTGTTTCTGGTAATGCAAGGTGATGTGGCCATGACATAATAGAAAGAGACTGTGCAAGATGACGTTCAAGTAATTTTTCTCAGAATTTTGGTTCTGAAGATTCTTCAGAACATGGTGCAACCCTGAGAGATGAGGAAGTGCTGCTGTGTAGAAATCAAATTCATTTTGACTCAGAAGGCTTAAGGCAGTAGAGAGCAATACATGTGAAAGGCTCAGTGTAGTGCACTTATCTTTTGTTATTAATTTTCTGTTTCCTTTGAGACACCCACATGAAAGTTGCACAGCTGGTTCCTCTTGCTGTTATTTACTGCAGTTACACATTGAATAATTTGCTATTTCCTGTGACATCTTGCATATATCTCAAACATCAGTTTCTATGCTATTCCAGAAAAAAAATCCTCTTTTACAAGAGTACTGAAGAATTTACCTTTTCAAAGAGAGAATTTATGGTGAAATTTGTATGTTTCATTATTCTAGCAAACCATTTTCCTTTTTTCCACTTTGTAACTAGGAAATCAATAGTATCTGACAAAAGAGTCACTGAATGACTTGAAGACTGTGGTAAAATATGCTGGCATTTTGCTGCCATGTTGTCAAGAGTGACTTAAACCTTGGAAAAAATACAAATTGCACATTTATTTGATATTTGATTATTTGCCCCCTACTCTGTTTATCCTATGGATCTAATTGAGACTCTTTCACCAGGATATACTTGTGAAAGGAAAGGAGAATATGATTGTTAGAAAAGGAAAACCTTCAACTCTATTAGGAACCCTTCCAAATAGCCACATCATGTCTGTGAGGATATCATTAAATTACTCTATAGAAATCAAATGGAAACAGAGGTCTCTGCATCCTTCTGCATGTGCTCAGCATGCTGACAAAGTCCTTATGTGAAAACCAGCAAGGACCTATAAAAGAATCAAGAACTTTGAATCTAAGGCACTGAGAAAAAACTGGCTTTGTGAAGTTTTCTTATTGCTTCTGAATCAATTTAGAGCCTATGAAAGGTGACTGACAGACCAAATTCCTTTCTTAATACACAAAACAGGTGCAGCAAATGGTGATTTTTGAGCTTTCCCCACTGTACCAGTGCATTTCAGCCTTGGTTGAGGGGGACCACCTTCGGGCAGAGAGGAGAGTTCATCTTCCAAGCCTTTGCATTTTTTCCCCCCTGTGTTCACTGCCAACAAAGACACCAATTAGTGCATAGCCCCAGCATTTGAAGCAAATGAAAGCAGAGACAACAGAATAAAGGGAGAGATGTGTTTGCTCCTGGAATTCTGTTTTGACATTTATTTTGGATTTTAGCAAGGCCTACAATCGTTTGCATTATTTTAAGGAAAAAAAAAAACCACCCAGTCTCATTACCATTGGATATGATGATGGGGGAAATGGGCTGGAAAAATCCTGGATCTTTGCTGTGCCTTATTCTGGAATTACAAAGACTAGGACAAATTCTTTACTGCTGTGCCATTCAGCTATTATGTTTAACAATCTAATTAGAAAGGCTATGTTGCTATTCCCCATTATAAAAGCAAAGACAGTGCACACAAGCAAAACCAATTAGACAGCTGTAGTTTACAGCGCTGGCTTGCCTCAAGGCTGGTTTCTAATGAACCCCCAGTAGATGGTTCCTATCCAGAAACAGGACAGAAGGAACACGGTGACAGTGTGCTATCTTTACTGTAATCAGGCGCTAATGTCTGCTCTGGTCCACAGAGCTGACACTTGACCATTTCTTACTGCGGCCATGGTGGCCACCAGCGCCAGCACCGTGACACTAACCTGGCTGATAATGAGTGTCCCTTACATGGCTCAAAGTCATGCTAACAGGTGGCAATAAATCTAAAATGTTCCTCTCAGTTTTATGATTGCTGCTTTCTGCTCACCAGGGACTTGTTTTAACCGAAAGCAGACACAAAGCTGTACAATAACCTGCATACTTGCCGTGCTTTTATTTTTCAGCATGTATGGCTCAAATTAAGGCAGACTGTATTGAGTAGATTGCTCTCTCCAAGTTAGTCATCTGTTTAGTGTTTCCACAAGGCAGTTGTGGTTGTTCACAAGTCTATTAATTAAAAAGAAAATGATTAAGGAAACTACTCAGTGGGTTGATGAACCATTCAACCACTTCAAAACTAAGCAAAACATTAAAACAACCCCCCTCTCCCACATTCCTTTTCTTGAATAGCCTGATAACAGGTATTTGTTTGAACTGAACTTTATAGGGCTTGTGAAAACACAAGCTCTTGTCATCACTGCATTTAAATGAGTTTTATGTACAAGAAACTGACTAGCGCTGTCTGAGATAGAATAGATGGGACTGTGTCAGCATTCCTATTAAAAATACCCCTATATGAGTCAGTTATAAAAAATCCCTCCAGGATAAATTTTGCATTTTTGACAGTAATACTTGGTCAGAGAAAGCAAACATGGGGCTTGCAGAGGAGTCTGTATAAATTAATATCTATTCAAAATTAAAAGTACATGCCCAGCTATATAGTCATATATTTTTTCAGCTGTAGAATTGCATTGCTATTACTACTGCTATTATTTATCACCTCAGATATAATTTTCTCACTCCTATTATTTTGAATTTCTCTGTTTGGGAGAAATAAGTGCAGAAATCATTCCCATCCACTATTTTCACCCAGTGTTTGTCTTCCCTACCCTTGTTTCAGTAGAGTCTATAGGGGTGGAGGGAGTTTAAACACGATGAGAAAAAAGGGAAAAATAGGAATATAAGGGAGTCAAGAATACAAATCTGAATTTCTGTTGTATTCATACATTCTTAAATGAGACATTAAAATTAAAAACTAAGCAAAGAGGAGTTTGAAATATGTTTTAGTCACAACACTACTGTTGAAAACTTGACTTTTTAGATCCTTTTTTATTTAAGTCCATATTTCACAAGGAGGTAGAAAAAATTTTCTGACTAGCTGCCATTGTCAGAATGCTTTCAAAATGAAAGAATAAATAATTTGGATATAAAAGCCTGAGCTGGGCGAAGAATAGCAAAAATAGCAACTAAAAGGGTAAAAACCTTTTTATGCAGTGCTCTCAACTTGTATCTTCAGTTAGTTCTTTTTAAAGAAATTACTTTCAAGGATGGTGAGATGGAGTAAATATCTAGTTATAGACTTTATTAAATTCTGCCCACACTGGCAGAGGTAGCTTAGAGTAACGCTGTGCATGAAGGCAAACACAAAAGAAGGGGTTACCTAGGCTACTGTATATTTACAAGTACTTGCCAATAATATCTCTAAATGTAGCTCAAACCCCAACCAAACAAAATAGATAATGAATGCTTGTAAGGATTAGGAAAAGTGCCAGAGATAGCAGATCAAGGAATTATTCTTCACGGGAAAAAAATGTAGGATCAGATTTCTAGAGCTAAAGCTAGTACAAATTCTTTACACTGAGGCAATTTAATTCTCCAAAGAAAGAAAGAGCTTTGGTGGGAGGGTGAGATGGGAAGTCAGCTTTAAAAATCTTTCATGTTTGCAATGGTCAGATATTGTTAGGAGTAAAACTAGGTCAATTATTGTTGGTTCAAAAAGAGATAAAGATTATGTCTGGATTAATTCCAAAACTTTTTTCCTCCCCATTTTGTAGTATGCAAATAATGCAATAGATTTATTTTCCCACTGACTGGCAGTCCGCTGCCATATGTCTTCTCATACCATGAGAATGGCAGCTCCCTAATCAGCCCTAGATTAAAGGGGTTCTCTGCAGCTAATTTTTGAGTTTAAACTACATGTTGTGGACAGGACATCTCTCTGTAGAAAGAAGTCTATGAGTTGCTTATCTCATAATTGATCTATATCTAAGACCCCCACTCCAGGATGGGGATCAGAATTTGTGTTGATGCTCAGCAAAACTAAGCCAAGATGAGAAGAAATAGGGAAAAGATAAATCTTTTAAATGACCTGCTTCAAAACATAATTTTTAGAGTGTCCTGAGTATTGATTTATTCTTTTCTTGGGTTTTGTTAGTTTGGCACCATGAACATGTTGATATATCATCTGGATTATCTTGTTGTTAAATAAAACTTCTTTACCTATCTCTTAAGACTGTTTTGCATCTTTGTGCAGAATAACAAATTCGGAAGTGCTGGGCAAACCTGACACTAAAAGCAGAAAAACAATGAATCCCTGCGAGCATGCAATCATCTGTTTACATACCCTTCACATGTGACTAAGGATCAAACTGTGACCCCATCCTGTGCTTACACAGAAAGGTTTAGCACATATCCACTTCTAGGCAGACCTTCCTTGCAGAGGAGTGTAAGTGTAGAGGAATCCTTGACTAAGTCAGACTGGAGAACCATTTTGTCTGTTGCTCAATCTGATACAACCAGAAGTAAATGCTATAAAGAACTACAGAAGAACCCTGCAGGAGGCAAAGACAGAATAATCTGCCTCCACAGAGATCTCCTGATCCTATTCACTAATTGTGAGAGATTAGTTTAAGCCCTGAAGCACTAGGTTTAATATCTCTTCCAAAAGTTTTTCTTTAATTATGGTAACTCTGGATATCCATGATATTGATATAATATCCAATCTCTTGCTGAATCTGGTGAAGCTTTTGGTCTCAACAACTTCCTTTGGCAATGAGTTCCACAATTTAATTACATGTAATATAAAAAGGTATTTCCTTTTATCAGTTTTGACTTGCCCACCTTTTAATTTCAGTGAATGACTTGTTTTTCCTTCCAGAGCCACAGTGGAAGCCCCTGATCTGCTTTCCCTGTGCTGTTTTATATGATAACATTAATCTGTAAAATGTTTTCATTTTCCCTCTCATTCCTTATTGCATGAAGGGAAAATCCTCTGTCTTTCCAATTTCTCCTCACAAGACCACATTTTCACTTCTGTTATTTTTCTGTGATTTCTCACCAAGTCTATCATATTGTTTTATGGGATACAGTGTCTGGTGCTGCAAGAAGTATCTGAAGTATGCTCTGGCCTTTATATATGCAAAGGCATTATGATGCCTTCTGTGCTCTTTCCATCCTCTCCTCCATGCTTCTGCAGCACCTGAATGCTGTTAGATTGTTTTGGGAGGACTATGAGCCCTTAGTGTGCTGTCTGCAATGGTGCCTACATTTCCCTGCTGAACCAAGAAATTATGTAGACTTTAATTGTAAGATGAATTCCACTTTTATCCTCTGATGTGTTTTACTTCATGTGTATCAGCAATAGTTGCAGCTAATTTAGAGCTGTCTGCTCCTGAATGACTGAGGTGATTTTGGATGGGGTCCAGTCACCATAAGTAAGGTGCCTACTTTGAGGATGAACTGTAGGCCCCTAGTGAGACAGCTCTGCCCAGATGTGAACCCAGTTTTCCTTCTTCAGCTGATGACGAGAGGAAAATGATGCAAATACCTCTGAAGCAAGACCCCATAAGCAAGACAGCTCTGCCCTGTGCTCAAATTTAGTTGTAATTTAGGGTTCTGCTTTTCTGTATCATTTGGCATGTTACTGTTTGCTCTCCATTACTGTTCTTCCATACATACCAAAAACAAGCCTTAGACTAAGATTTGGCTTCACCTTACCTTCAGCCTTGGGCTTTTAATGAAAAAAGCTAGAAACCTATGAGCAGAAACCTTTGAATAATAAAGAAACCCACAACTACTTAATACACAAATTTGCTATACAGGGACTCTAGAGACAGAGATGGGTTGCATGCTACCCCAGAGTGCAGTATGAGGAAGTGTGGATTTTCTTCACTCTGTGCTTGTCATAGAAAACTTCACTGTGTGCCCTGCAAAGGTGAAAAACAAGGGATGATCATCTTCCACTGGCCAGGAGAGTTTGTTCTCTGATAGCACCTGCTGTTGGAAGTCAAGATCACAACCCCATTTGTCTTATTTGTTCTATAGCTCCAAAGAAGTTTCCAAGTGCAAGGAGCTCAGTCTAACGAAGCCAAGAAGAAAGAATAATCAGGGCAAGAAAACAGGATTATTAGGAAAGATGGAAAATATGAAGAGTTAAAAAGCCAGAGGAAGTGCACATTATTGTCATTGATTTTTCAGGAAAGGACATAAGAATTATCCTACTGAGCTGGATATTATATCATTATAAGTAGAAACTTCTCGTTCTTTAACCATCTACCTACCTATTCTACTTTCTGATGCTTTTTTATAATTAAAACTTTTTATTATATCAAAGTTACTAAACAAAGTACCAGCTTACCATTGCCTTAAATATAATTAGTTATTCCATCTGGACTGTTTTATTTTGATCCTAAGGATTTATTCTCAACCACTTTTTCCCTAAAGCCTCACATAGGTTAACAGAACTGTAAAGCCACAGTAAAAAATCAATGCCGTGGAACATAAAAATTCCAGCTGGTGGTGTGGAAATGTCTTGGGTGGCCTAAGATGTTGCCAGCTGTGATTTTGGGGTTGTCTGAAAAAATCTGGGAAGTTATGATGAACCTGTTCCTGGACAGACCTGGTGAGATTGCCTTTTCATGTTCTTTATGACACTGGCACATGAATTTGAGCATCTGTAATTGGAACCATTGCACAACATTTTTGAGTGAAATTCTGAACCATAACCTTTGGAAGCAGATGGCTTTCATCATGTTCACCATGTCTTATTGCAGTAGTGGGTATGCCTGCTTATGCTGAATGAAAACAATATACTAAATTAGAAAAGATTATTTATTCATTCACTGGTTTAGTAATAATCAGGAAAATTATAAAGAGGAAAGGAAAAATATCTCTGTTGAAAATATATTCGAATCTGGTTACTAGAGAACACTTTTATAGTTGTCTGATGATATGTCACCTCCAGTTTTATCACTTCACTTGACTTTTGAATATGTAGGTGCTGTCTTCCATTCTATACACACACATGTCCAGGCAGACAGGTTGTTGCTTTAAAATGTCAGCTCCATGAAGCATCACTTGAAAAATCGTCATGAATTTAACTAAGTTGGAGAAATTTGTGCAAAAATATAAGGTCAAAAGAGCCCTACATGACAGATCCTTATTTGCCTGCTTCAGGATGCTTCAAAGGACCGACTTATTTTCTTACCACCAAAGCCAAGAATATGTGTCAAAACTGCTTAAGATAGGGATCAGTTTTAATAAATATGACCTCAGACCTTCCAAGGTGTTTAGGTCTGGGAACACTTACAGTACATCTGTTATTATTTTGGTTCAGCTGAGTTTATTGCTTTAATCAGCAACATTTCAAGAGAGCTGGTATAAAAAAAATTAGAAATACTAACTTGTTTTCCATGTTTACATTTCTGCCATTATGTAACTTTTTTTTATCATGGCTAAAGATATGAGATGTCTTGAGTTGTGGCAAAGCAGCCCCAGAAGGCAGAGTCAGTAAGTCCTTGTCTATGAGCTTGTGGAACTCCTAAATGCATTCAAATTATTTTGGGTTATGTACACAGGTAGCAGGCATGATTTGAAACCATGTGATATATTCTCCTCATAAACTTATCATATTTTTCTTAAAATTGATTAAGATGTGAAGGCTGCTGCCTCTCATGGATCTCCATATGCTGATGGTTAATTACTTTATTATTTATGCACTTTTTAGGCCAATATTATTAGAAAAAACTAACCTCACAATAATTCACCAGGACCTGTGTAAGAACAAGTGTTACTTTTCCCTACTCATTTCATCCAATGGATGTTTTGACCTGCTTTGTAATTTAGTATGCTTGTTCTGCTCTGTTTTATTGGGTTTGTTTCTTTCCCCCATGCAGTATATTAGGGAGCTTTAAATTTATCTATTCTATTATTTGAGATCATTCACTTCAAATAGATCTGGAAAACATTCAAATGTAGAAATGACTGTGAGCACAGTAAATCTTCCAATTGTGCTTCATTTCAGTAATTTCTTCTGGAAAACTTGTCCTCATCCTGTTTTTTTCCGTCTGGTAGATTCTGAGCTATGTGCAAAGGGATTCCATAGAAAATCAGAAGGTGACTTGTTTCTATCAAATTAGGACCTGTAGCTTAAAATGTTTAAAAAGAATATTCTGTTTCTCCATTTCTCATAATTTATATTCCATGACTCTGGATTTCATAGTCCTGAACAACTAAATCCTCTAGGCGAATATTTTTCTTACTCTCCTTCCGATCTTTTTATCCAAGTTCCTCGAATTCCTCAATTCTTCCCATTCCAGCCTAAAATTGAAGAACTTCCTGATAATTTATTGTCTGGAACTGAAACTATTCAGGGTCTTATTTGGATTCAAAAACTTGTTTAGATATCAAAAATGGGAGGGAGGTTTTCTGAACCTCAAAAATTTAGCATGCAGTACCATCTTGTAACTAAGGGAGAAAGTTCAAGAGATCTTAGGATGCTTGGATGCACTTGACTATTTTTGAAATTAAAAAGCAGTTAGATCCAGAACATGCTAAAAACACTTTTTTTTTTTTTCTTAACCAGGAAAGAAGGAAATGGACACCATTCTGAATCTTAATAGCAAAATATCCAGTACAGTAGCAGATACCACAAGCTGCAGAACTTCGCTACAGTATCTGATCAAAAGTTGTGTGTCTTTAAATTAAGAATGAGATTATTAGAAAGATGGTCTGCATTACACTGTGTTACTAAAGTTCGAGTGGATTGTTTAATTTTTTAAGGTGCCTGCCTAAAGTAAGTTTCTGATCCATTAAGACAGGAACATTAATAATGAAGAAGGAGAAAGGATATAAACTAAAATGAAAGCATTTGAAAAGGTTAGGAAAGGAAGAAAAAGGGCATGAGAAAATATATGGATAGCAGATTTCAGATATCTGTAAACATGAAAGAAAGGAGTAGGAGCTTCTAAAGCCATTTATAAAGGAGGAATCACAATAGATATGTTTATTTATAAATAAAAACATCAGAGATGTTAGCAAAAATGCAAAAAATAGATGTTTTTATTATGCAGTAAAGAAAACAGGAGACATACGTGTAAGTATTAATTTTTTTCTTTAATGACTGATAAAAATGTTGAACTACAGAAAATGAAATTAGGCATTTTAAAATATCTATTTGGAGACCAGTCTGAACTGTTAATACTGATTTTTCATATATTTTGTATAAACAAGAAAGTTTCAGAGGCATGGATGAAAATTTATAATTGTATCAGGTATTTCTAAAAGTACTAATCTGACACTTATCCCAAGAATAAGAAGAATTGGATTCCAGAAAGGAAAATCTCTAGCATGTGTCAACCACAATGACTTTATGAATAACTGGTCAGTCATCAGGGCTATTATAAGATATTTTTATTCTAAAATGAATTTGATTTGATACCACACAACGTTTTAATGAAAAAAAAATAAGGAGAGATAAAACAATTAATTAACACCTTTTAAAATGAAATTGGAAGCAGGCAAATCATTATTAATGTATGTGTTTATCTCTGCATAACCCCTAGAGGTAAATCCATGACTTTCTTTGGTTTCAAAACTCATATTGTAGCTTGACTGAAAATCTAAAACCACTCCTGAAAAAACCCAACACAAGAAAGAGGTAGAACACATCTGTAAAGACTAGGGGAGAGCTAAGTAATGATGCTGACATTTCAGTGGGGGTGTGATTTGTCTTACATCCCGTTATCAGCAGCCATAACTTCAGGTGTGTAATCTGAGCTGATTGTACAGTTCTGTAGAGTCCAAGGGGGGGCTATTGGCACCTCAAGGACACAATCCATCCCATGTCATTGTCCAAAAAAGATGAGAGGAAGTATCCTCAGGAAATACCTGTGACTTTCTGATGGCTCACACAGGAAGCTATGTTGCTAAAAGAAAGCAATTTTGGGGTGGTTAAAGGTAGCTGAGAAGGACATTACCCTGACACAGACTTATCTGTATCACTTAACCAAGCACAAATAATAATATGGCCTTCAACAGCACCAGCTGTAATGTTCTGTATCCAAAACCATATAATAATAGCCATTATATAAGATAATCCACTGTATTTTTTAAAGAAGGGACTCTGGAAGACTTGAGGGTCATGGTCATCTAAATAAATGAAACCATGATCAAAACAGCATATACTAGTATTTGTAGCATCAGGGAAAGAGTCGGGAGGAGACAACTTTTTTTCTTCTACAACTGGCTCTGATGTGACTGATGCTGGGAGCTAGAATTCAGTTCTGGTCTCTAGTCTTCAGGAAGAATGTTGAATAAGTGGGGGAAAAACAGCTACAAGGAAGATTAGAGGATTACAGAACAAGAAGTATGACCTATTCAGCTAACTGAACTCAGCTAACTATTCAGCCTGTCATGATGGCTTGCTCATAGCCAGTTATGCACCCAAATTGTGAAAAACAGATCTGATGACAACAATTCAGGGTAACATCCACACAGTATGAATCAGGTGGTAAAAAGTGAAGCATAAAGCACTCAGTTTAACATTCCCACAGGAAACAATCTTTCCTATGAATGCTATGGAAAGAAGGCAGCCTGAAAGTTATATGCTGTTTCATGGGAGCATGTTCACATATTTTTTCCCTCACAAAGAATCCACATATTGATTCACTTCTCTCACCACTAAAACTGTGAATGGGTAGTTCGGAGTGAATGTACTTTTCTCAGTTTCTAGCACTTGATTGCTGCTCTGATTATCACTCTAAATAGAGTGTGTTCTTAAAAGAGAAGCTCTAATAAGAATTTCAATGTATTAAAGATACCTAACTAATCAGTCAATCATCCTGGGGGCTCCGAGTCACAGAAAAAGAGTTTCACCCCTTCTAGTACCCATGGAATAACCTTTTTTTAAGCAATAGAGTCTAAATCCATTACAAGAATGAGAAATGAAGTTAATCATAAAACTGGAAAGGCATATGCCATCTTTTAAGGAGAAAATCAGAGTGGATGAACACAAAAGCGTTTTGTGACCATAATATCTCCAAGCAGTAAGCAAACCTGGGCTTTCCTGTTCATTCATGAACAAAAGCACAGGTTATTATCCTTGTCATAGTAACTTCAGTATTTTCTAAAGCTTTTTTGGCCTCCAGTGGTCAACTTACTGCATGCTAAGCTCCAGAGTATCTTGTTAGATAAAATTATCTGGGATTACTTAGTCTTTTAAAATATTATTATTATTATTATTACTACTACTACTACTACTACTACTACTACTACTACTACTATGTCCTCTCCAATTTACCCCTTCTTTGAAAAACCAGAGTGAAAAAAACTGAAGTTTACAGTGTCCATGTGACTAGCTGGTCCACTGAGATGGTTTTTTGATGTAATGGCTGTTAAGTAAAAGGCTTTCTTTATTCCTCATGCCACTGTTAAGTATGTTCATGCAATCCTATATTGCTTTTTATTTATTTATCAAAATGCATCAGTGAACTGTGGGGATGCTTTTGGTTTGTGGAAGAGAGGAGTTCAAGGGGACTGTCTGAGGTCACCAGATAATCATGGTGTGTTAAGCCTGGTGGCTGTCTTATTCTCTTAGGGTGTTATGAAAAACAAAACTTTTTCCAATATTAATACACTTTAATAGTTCATCTCCTTGCTAGAATGGACATAACATTGCAAGATTCATCAGAGTTGGAAAGAATTTCTTGCGTCCTCAATGTTCAGTCTAGTAACTACCTGTGTGAACTCATCACTACTTTGTGGAAATGGATGTCAAAATATTCTTAATATTTGCCTACAAGTTATGAGCCTGCCAGTCTGGTCCAGAAATCTTGTTGGAAAGGGAATGTTTTTTCTGTGGGCAATAGGGTAAAGGTCGATCAACCCTTGGTTGCATTAGTTCTCCTGCTGGATTATGCACACAGGCAGAAGACTCAGTTAAGAAAAATGTATGCCAAAAATAAGAATGAAAATTGAAAGAGACAGGAAGGGCCTGAGGATCTGGTGAAGATAGTAAGGAAGGCAAGCAAAAAAGGTCATGTAGTGTACGTAATAGGTCTAGAAAAGAGATGGCACAGCTGGGAATTTCATTTCTTCCTGCCAATTCCTAGCTGCTGTCATAGCACTTTTGTGCTATTGACAGGAGGGATAATTTAAAGCAAACAACTTATATTGGAAGATCAGATCAGCACGTCACTAGTTTGGGAGTGGCACATTGCAAATTTGGCCTGAAACTCCCTTTTCACGTTTCCTGCGTTGTGCAATATACTTTGTAGTGCGAGCCAAAGATCTAGGGTGCTGCATGTATACCATCAAGAAACCATAATGATTTGTATCAGGATTCATGAATGCAGACATCTTTTATATATAAATGTTCCCTGTAAATGAGTCCATCGTATACTTCCTTTTAGTTGTGCAATGCTGCTCTCACAGCTTGCTCCTAGTACCTATATTGAACACTCTGTTTGAAGAGCACAGTGTAAAAACAAGATTCTTTGATTGGAATGAAATTTTTGGCAGTGAAAGTGCAGATGAGAAAGTAGTAAGTACAGGAGAGTGGCACTCAATGTATCTTCACTGCTTTTATTTTCTTTGCAGTGATGTCAAGGCAAGGTGTGCTTTTTATTTTTGGCACAAGTAGAGGGATACTCCTGGTGTTTCTGATGTTAGTTTTTTACTGTGTTACACATATAACCTGCCTTTCCTTATTTTCTAGATGGAACAGATGTACTACTACAAAAGTAAACAAGAAAACACCTATAAGACCAAAGACTGTTGAAGAGAGATTCTCCAAGAGATATTTCTCATCATTGCAGTGTCTATGAGCTCCTATATTGCTATAAAATTATCACTAATTTGACTTCCTCTACACAAACCAGTCATGCTAGCCTTTGAAAATTTCAAGTAGGTCTTGGGTAGGTTCAACTTGCAATAATTCAGCTGAAAGCAATAGGTTAATTAATCTTATTTAAAAAACAGTGAAACAGAAGTTAATTAAAATGTAAACAATGGTCTGTATTGTTACTGACAACTTTAGAAAAAAGCATCTTAGAAATTCTTTGTGTAATGTTTTTTACTTGACTGCCCTTGGAGGAGAGAGCAGTTTTGCAGCAGATCACATTACCAGCTAACCTTTCTTTCACTTTTAAATGAAATATATTCCTCGCTTTTTCCAGGGCAGTGCAGCTGGACAAACTGGAGCTAGTCAAAAGCTGTCAGAGCCCTATTTACCAGGGAGGTACCTGCACCCAGGAGGCTGCTAGACATGGAACACTGAGGAGAGTGGCTGGAGCCCCTGAAGCAACCAGAATGTGGTGTCTGAGAGCATTGGGAAGAGAGAAGTAGATGACCTGGAAAGTCAGAAGGCAGAAAAAAATGTCAGTCAGTGAGAAATGATTAAGAGCTCATCCAGTTTATGCCAAGGACAGAGGGTTCTCTCAAGCATTCTTGTGCAGTCCTGGCTGTCAGCTGAAACATGCTGAAGAACAGGAGCAATCCGGTGTATGGGCCTGGTCCAAAACTAGCTTAGCTGAGCAAAAAGATTATGAAGGCTAGGACTGGGCCCCCATTAAAGGGGCTTTGTGTTTTTGTGTTTTTCAGGGTTGATCTTGTTATTCCTGTTCTTCATAAAAAAAAAAAAAAAAGAACAAAAATAAAAAAAAATACAAAAAGAAACATATGCCAAATAGGTGTGGCAAAAAAAAAAAAAAAAAAAAAAAGGAATTTATAAGCCTGAGGGTGAAAAAGAATCTTTCCAAGTTATCTTCTTACCTCACCATTGAATTATTACATAAATATGTGTTTTCTAATTTAGTATAAGCTCCAAATATCTACGAATGCAACAAAAGTCAAATTTAAATAAAAAACTTACAGTAGTGAAAATAACATATGACCAGTCATGAGATTGACGATAGATTTTATATTTGGCTCCTTCCTTTGTGGTAGCTGAGTAAGCCAACTCAGATTAGCAGGGTATGTTATGCCTATTACCTGAAATGGTTTTCTGGCCCACATCAAAAGCTGTGAGGGAAAACTGCAAGTGAGTCTTGTTGTTGTTCACATAGAAAAGTGGGGTTTTCAGTAAAGACATAAATGGATTCATGGAAAGGTTTAATTCCCCAGTGTCTTACTAATGATGGTGTTTTGAAACTGCAAGTAAGAAATCACCCTTAGGGACTTTCTGCAGCAAAAACATGTCATTATATGAAAGAAAGGGTATGTTCTCATAGACTATTTTTTCTCTGCTACACTTGCTGACATCACTTGTTTGTTTACATTCTATTGTTTCAAGGTATGTGCAAAAATTTATTGATAATAATAAATATTGTCATTAAAGCACCATCATCACTTTTCAAATTAATCTACTGCGCAGTAATGAAACCAAGGAACAGAGAAATTCAGTGACTTCTTGAACTAAACTGTAATTCCCATGACTGAGTACCTGGCTATGTGTTTGCAAATGACATTTTGGTTCCAGTATAACCTGTAACAACCAACAAAGTGTTACTGACCCACCTATAATTCAGAGAGTGAGACAACAGACATGGAAACCCACTCAGTCCTAGACCTTGAGGGACTATAGTAGGCAGAACTATCATGTAAGAAAATGCTAAAACACAGCCAAATTCTTGCCAATGTTGTAAACCCCAAATCATTATCCAGACCTGTTACACTTGTAGCCCTTTTGTTTGTATTCCTGGAGAAATTGCTGTGAGCAGTTGTTGTTAACACAGGTCCCAGGAAGAGGCTTTATTTGAATGTGAATGTAGGGAAACAAGATTTCTTGTCCAGATGGCTTTGGCCTTAGTGTCCCAGGCTAACAGCCAGCCATGATTTGGACTTGGGACATCACAGGTGCCAAGACTGGTGGAGAGAAAGCAGGGTAGAGCTCAGTCTGACCACCTATAGCTAAGTGACCATGCAGCACAAACTCCAGCTACGAGAAAAGATGATGTAGGTTTGCCAATGGTGCTTCCTGCAATTATCTTAAGCCTGACCTCTATTGCAAAGACGGTCAGTGAAGGAGGAAAAGTGCACATGCTTGAGATTTAAACACATGTGGCCTAAAGGTTTTGCAAAGCGCGTTACAAAGTAAAGAAACCATTTTTTCTGTTCACTGTGGTGAAGATAAAAAAAAAATCATGTGTATGATATATCCCAGAATAGATTTTATGTGCATGGCCAGGCTAAACTCAGAGAAACAACGAGGCAAAAAATGGTTTATATCGGCTGGTATTTTAACTCCTCCAAGACTCACAGAATGTTTTTTTTCAAGTGAATTCATGAAGTTCTTCTCCATTCAATTTCTCCAAAAATGCTAGTAAAGATGGCAGCCACATGTGTAAGTTCTTCTGCTAAGGGAGTCACATTTTAGTCCTGGTTCAGCTGATAATTGACCAGGGCAAATAGGTAAAAAAATATCTACACACCAATATTATAATTCTCTCTCTATATAAGTGTAATGTGTACTGTTCAACAGGGGTTTTGACACCTATAATGTGTGATATGACAGAGTGCACCTTCAAGAAATTCACACATGGTACCAGCTGGGGAGAGTTGGGTTCTATCCAGAGGGATCTTGACATGTTGGAGAAATAGAAATGACAAGAACATCATGAGTTCATCAGAAGAAATGCTAAGACTTGTATCTGGGAGGGAATAAGCTCAATAAGCAACAGTAAAGGCTGGTGATCAGCTGCCGAGTTTTGCCAAAAAGGACCTGGATTGTCCTGATGGACAATAAATTCAATATGAGCCAGCTATGAGCCCTTGCAGCATTGAAAGCCAGCAACAACCTGAGCAGCAGAAGTTAAGGCCATAGACAGCAGGCTGAGTGACTTGGGACGATTGAGATGCCATTTGGAGTGTCGTGTCTGAATTCTTCAGGACAAGAAAGGCGTCAGTTAAATGGAGAGAGTCCACTGGATGTCACCTCGATGGGAGGAGGCTGTATAAAGGACGTCAAGTTTGTGGCTGTGGGAAAAGTGTTCGTTCAGCCATCAGAAGAGAAGCCAAAAGGGAGGCCTCACTGCTACCTTCAATTATGTGTAGACATGTAGCTCCATGTTCTTGGAGTTGCAGTGAGAAAATGAGGCACAACAGACATGAGTTAAAACACAGAGAAATTCCTGTTGGAAAATATCACTATGATGGTGGTCACACATATTGCCCTGGCTGTGAACCCTCTTGTTTTTGACAATGTTCACGACTCAACTGGACAGCTCTGCGATCAGATCTATTTAGCCCTATTTAGAGAAAGGACCTGGATCAGACATCCTCTGGGTGTGTCTTTCAATCTAAATTATGTCGTGATGTATAATTCTGTGATTGTTACACAGCATTGCACAGATTAGTTAGAATGGAATTAAGATGGAGAAGGCACTCATTGAGCACAAAAATTAAAGACTTGTTGCAAATGACTTACACACAATAGAGCTATTCTAAGTTCATTTCTATCTATATCAGTTTACAAAAGCAGCCTTTAATAACAATAATAATTATGTAATTTACACAAGATATAGTATATGCCTACTCTTATTTCAATTCTGGGTGAATTGTTGTGATTAGCTAGAAAACTGAAATAATATTTAGTAAAGAGAAGTGCAGCCCAGGTCTCTTGCAGGAGTTAGCTGATCACTGCAAAACAAGATTTTCTTAATCTTAAATGTCAAAATTTGATTTTCCACAACAATTTGTTTCTCATCTCATTTTACCAGATGAGAATATGTTTGGTAAACTTCACTTTCACTGAAATCCAGACCCCTGTTTGTGATAGTAAACTAAAAAAACACAAGTACACATTATTTTAGAAAGAATGTGCTGTTTGTATTTGCACACAGAGCATAGCACTACAGGGTTCAGGATGTGAGCAGTTGTTCTTATCTTTACCTTTCTGTAAAGATCTTTACCTTTTACCGAAATGTTTTTATTTTACCTTTGTTGCATTCCACGTGATAACCTGATTAAACAGAAAAGAGAAGTGAATGGAAAAGTTCATAAAATATCAGCAAGCTATACAATTTTTTTGTCTTCATCTGACCTGACAACAACCAGTTGTTGTGAGCAATCCTGGATGAGGGAGCTAAGTTGCTGCAATTCCTATAGGTAATCAAGAGAATGAAAATTAGTTATGCAGATTGGACTTATGGTATTGACATGTGATCAAATATAGATAGTTAGGCTGCTGGGCAGAGGCTTTGGCTTTAGATCATATACTTGATCCAGATTATTCCAACCTTTTAAACTGGGCATTTATTCTCATGTAGAGATGCTTTCCTGTAAGACTTCTAGCTCTGGTCCAGAAAGAATCAGAAATCAGACACACAGGAGAAAGTAATGTCCTGAACCCTCCAAAGTATCAGATGAAGACTGGTTTCAGAGGCGACTAAAAGACGGATGAATTTTCCGTGTATGGATGATCAGGACACCAGATGGGGATAGCATTTTTCTTGGTGAATCTAAAGGAATGCTTCCTAAATGTAGATTGCATATTGAATATAACACCAAGCCCTGAGTAGGATGTGTAATATATATGTAAAAGGAATGCAATATATCTTGGAAATATAAGGCCAAGACACTGTCTCTCAATGATTCAATCATGTGCAAAGCCCCAAGTGAAAACCAAACAATTTGGAAGCATTAATATGTCTGACACTGCAGTTGTTAACATGTAAATTGAGAGCCAGACTAGGATTTCTTTGTTGCAGATACACAAGTTATTCCTCTGTTTCTCTGTTCTTGCCTTTATTCCAGCTCTTGTCCTGTCACTGCCAAAAGTATTCCCTGTCTGTTCTGCCATCCCTTTTCAAAAACAGCCATGTGAAGGAGGACTCCTGCTTTTCAAGGTTCTGTGATGATTTTGATGACTTGTCTATTCTGCTTCACATACAAAACATGTACATATCCTTGTCAAACACCAGACTTTGTGTGCACTTTCTCTTCTATTTTTAATCTTTATGTCAGATTCAAATTGCAATGAGTGTTCAAGACATTTTTATGTTGGGATAGTTTTATTTGCCTATATGCAAAGAGCTCATTGTGGTCCATTTGAATCTGGGGAAGCAATTTAGTGATGGGCAGTCTTGTAGGGTACCTCATGAGATCACCACTTACATGACAAGAAAATCTGGAAGCTGGCAAAGAGATGATAAAGAGAAGTTTGAAACAGGACATGGAAGGCCACTGAGTTGAGAGAAGTATTATGATTGGAGAGCTACTTAGCAATCAAGCTGGCAGAGCAGGGTGAACTTGGAGAGGAAGAACCCTTGATTAAGAAATGCCTTATCAGCTCAGATACTAACTGATGAGGGAGATGGAGACAAAGAGTGAGAGTAGATGCCCATTGTGTCCCCATCTGTGTGGTGTTTCTCCATGAAATAATGCTTGGTATCTGGTACTCCTTGGAGTTTATGTGTCTGCTCCATATATCTACAAATGTGAAACATTGCCTCAGCTTTGTGGCCCTGGCATGGACAGGACATAAAAATGCCACTTCACTGAGAAGGTGGCAATCAAAGATTAGAAAAACAGAGAGGTCCAAGAATCAGGCAGAAGACAGCACACCATCCTGCTTTGGTTAGTCCAACACTGCAGGTGTTCAGCATAGAAAGCCTAGCCTCCATGCCTGAATGGTACTTGGGCACTGAAGCAGGGGAATGTGAGAATGATAAAAAACCCAAAAATGCCTTTTAGAGTTGTGTGTATGTGGCGTCAAAATTGCACTGTCATGCACCAAAATTGCCGGTTCCATATCATCTGGAGTGCAATGATAGGTAGGTTTAGGTGAAAGTGCTGGAGTCCTATCGTCGTGCTGTTAAAACTACTCCTGTCTGCAAGGACATAACATTTTATTTGGAATGATAAACAGATTAGGAAAGATCTGCTTTTTCCCTTGTCAATGCAGTGAAGGACACATGGAAATCACACACTGGAAGAGCAAGTGAGGAACAAGACATACTCTTGGAAGCAGAGGACTAGGTATCTGTAAGAAGGTGATAAAGAAGGGGACACTGTGATGCTCCCTTACCCTCTGAATAAGCAGGGACACTAAAAACTAAGGAGTAGATTTATTTTGATTTATTATTAGGAAAGGAGTCAGTGTGTAAATGTCAATAGCTGAGAGGTAGGAGAGATGTGGTGACTGAGGAAATTCAGTGCCTACCCTTTTCAAAAGAAATTAGGGTGGCTGCAAGCAGAGGATGTCAGCACCCTGATGAAGGAAAGGAGGCAAAGAAGTGTGAGGGCTGTTGTTAAGCTCACAATAGCTGCCACTGGACAGAAAAATATTCCCCAAAGAGGTGTGATTCGGCTTCTGGGGAAAGTCCTGAGAAAAGACTATAAATTTTCCTTCAGGCTATAGCTTTGGGTTAGCCAGCTTCTCTGTGGCGGAACCTGAGCTGGCCAGGGAACAATGTGCAGCCACTGGAAATGAGAAGCAATTGCGTGTAAAGGGCGTGTGATTCTTGATTCAGGCAGGGATACCACAGCCCTAGGATGCTCTTCAGATTAAAACATTTATTTTACAACCACCCAAATGAGACAGAAATAGGGATCTGATCTGAACTTTTCCTCCAGGATACGTGTACTGCAGAATTATCTGAAAGGAGACTTCTGCAATGCATCAGGAATGGACCTGTACACATTCCTAAAGCTGAGATTCTTATTCCCATGGCATGTGAACCTCTTGGTGTATATCAGTTTTGTTCAGGCCAGGGACTTCCCTGATATTTTCATAGTGAATGAAGCAAAATGAATTATAGGCATACTAGGAGTTAAACCACATTAAAATCTGAATTCACATGCCTTGCTCAAACTCTTCCTACAGCCTTAATTTTCTGGAGCTAGCTGGCTATCCCATGCCAGTCAGACACTTTCCAGCATGAGTCACTATGGTTTCCAAATTCTTCTTTCCCAAATAAAAATGAAAAATTCCAAATGTCTTACAGTTTTTTTCTATAGAAAAAAGGGACGGACCATAAAGTGCATATAGTCGAAGAATTGTTTTCTATTTCCTTTTACATCCCCAGTCTAGACAAGGAGGTACTATGATGAACCTTGCCTTTGCTGCCAACACCAACAGCACTTACTGGTCTTGTTACCTCACGCCTGGCTAATTCCCAAGGACAGTCATAGCTAACGAGTAGCCCTTTCAATGGCCATTCCAGCAATTCATTTGGGCTACCCTTTCCAACAGCATGGAGAATTCTTGAGAGAGAAGGTTTTTTGTACTGGGCAATGTTTCACTCACTGTGTTTGAACGAGAAGGGCAGTCAGGTTGTAAAGATTTATATAAAGGAGAGCATTGTGCACTGGAAAGGAGATTGGTATGTTTGATCTCAGCTGTTATTGATTTACCTTTTCCACATGATAACATTCATTAGGCAGGGTAAGTAAAGGCTGGGGTGTTCCATTTTAATTATCTATGGTTAAAATACAGACATTACAGGGTGGAGCATCAGTCTAGTTTCAGTGGGCTGAAGTGTGAAAACATTTTCCTACCAAGTCATTACATAGGATGACATGACTTTTTTGAGTCCTTTCCTGTCTCCTCCCTATCCACCCCACCCTTTTTTATGTTTTTATGTCTTTTTCATTGTTTTTGAATATTTGTCTCTCTGGTCAAGGGAGCTATTCTGCCACTTGAAATTTCCTGATACCTTCACTGCTGCTGATGCTCTCTTGTCATGTGTGAAACACAACAGTGCTGGTAAGATACTGGTCTCCCTGCCTGACACCTGGCTTGTATCAGCGTCTCAAAAGGTTCATAGATTTATTAGAGCAATGTACTGTGCCTAGGAGGTGACTCTGTTGTGAGAAGAGGTTGGACTAGGGGATTTCCAGGGATGCCTTCCCACCTCAGTCCTCACACTGCAAAGGAATGAATCTCCTCTCCTTCCCCATGGTATAGTTACAGCATAGGGCTCTTGCATTGTGTTGCTCCAGAGAGCTAAGTACTTTCAAAATACAATCCTCTTATTTTAAAGAAAAACTAAGAGTAACAACAACCACATTAAAAAAAAAAAGAAAAAAAAGAAAAAGGACAAAAGACACTATAGACACTATCACCCCAGGAGTAATTTCTTTCTCACTATTGGCTTCAGAGGAGCCTACAGTGACTTAATCAGGCTTAGGTATGTAAATGGAAATTTCCAGAGCTAAATGAGATGAATACTACCCCAAATATTTTGATTTTTCATTTGAATGAATGGATGTCTCACCAAAGATTCTTTCCTTCCATTGAATAATGTTTTCAAAATATTAAGAAGTTCCCATAACAAAACTTGAGAACTTCACAGTAGATATGTCTGTTTAAAACACATTTTCTTTTTACTTCTCTATTTGCTAAAATGCCAGAATCCATAATTTGCTTGCACATACCTGCAGATGTATTTGTGAAAAGACAACATTAACTTTAGTTTACTTTATTTTAAGACTTATTGAGTGTCCACAGGTCCTGTTAGTCTGTGTCAAAGGCATGAATACAATTTCAATAGAACATGATTTCACCAATTTAAAAAATGTTTGAATATGTGAAAATGTTGATCTTTTATGTCCATTGCATATCCAAATTACTTTGATATGGTGGACATGATCTTAGCTGTTGACATCAGCTTAAAAGCTTGAATAGAAATACATTTCATTGAACCTGTGGAAAACAGGCTGTGTGTGCTGCATGATGTAGCTGGCATATGAAAGTGGTAAAATAATAGAGGATTATAAAACATTGCAAGCAATGACTTATACTTTGAGTTGTACTTGGAGCTGCAGGTGCTGAAAGCACAACATTTTCTTGATTGTTTTGCCAGATAGAGAAATGGAAAAGCTTATAATAAGGATTTGCACTAATAAAAGCTCCTATTCTTATCTGAATGTACTTTATAAAAAAAAAAAGCCATATGCTTTCCTTGTCTAGAGATGAGGTAGGAGCTTGCAGACATTCCATGCCAGGATCCTTTTTTTATGCATTTTCTCTGGTAAGTCCTTTTCTCCTTGATCTTGTCACTGTGGTAGAGAACTGGTGGCACCAAAATTCTTCATTAGTTGTGCTTCTAATTCGTTAGGCAGAGCTAGGCAACAGCAATTGTCTACAACAAAAGGATTTAAATGGTGTGCACAGGCATGGAGGGGATATTCCAGGTATCTTTTCAGTGAGCAAGCTTGCCCTTTAAGATAGCCTTCCCACTCACAGCACCCCACATGGTTCAAAAAGCTTTTGGACAGGGAGAGACACTCTCTGGGTCATCTGAGGCCACGAAATCCATTTCTGGGTCAACTACATGCAGCTACTGTATAAGCCAGAGGTTTTACTTAATAGGTGTAAAATGGGTGACTGTTACAACCCCAGGCACATTATAATAATGTTGACTATTGTGCACTTTATTTCTAGTAAAAATGTTTTAACTTTCATAAATTGTATTTCTTTATGGCATTTTCTGTTTGACCAAGGTTCTCATGACCAAAGGTATCTTCATGGGAGAATACTTTAAATGCAAATAGCATCACCTCTTTAAAGGTCTATGAAGACGGGTCTTCAAAAAATGTGATGTATTCTGGAAGAATTTTTTAATTCTGTTTTATAAAAAGATATAGGAGAAAGGTAATGGTATGATTTTTAGTGTTTACCATGTAGTGGCAACAATACCATGCACTGTCATGAAAGATATCCAACTGATGAGGAAAATTAGATTATTGGAAGAAGTGGCTAAAGTAAGAGATGAGGACAGGCATTTATAGGCGATGGTAAGGGTTTTGCTTGAGGAACCTACACTATTAGGAGAAATAATGAAATATTTAATGCTTTTATTGGTGATACATGGCACATGCATTGTTTGGACTTAACAGTGATCAGATTTGAGCAGGGCTGGACATGTTCAGGTCTTGATGATTTCCCTTAGAAACCTTAGCTCTGCGTTTGTATGTGAGTTTGTGTGCTACAGCTTTTTGGGGAGAACATCAAGGATCCTGTTGTCAGTGAAGATTTTTGACCTTGCTACCTAAAAAGCAGGACAAGCATGGGATGGTGGAGACCTGGAGACATGTCTCTGCTCCACCCCAATGAGGTAAGACAGTTTTCCAGCGGCTTGGACTGGCAGATAGGAAAGATGACTTGTGCTTTTGTGTATTTGTTTTCCAAAAGGGCGAATCCTTTGCCAGCCTTTTCCTTATCCTTTAGACTTCTGGTGTGTTTAACTCGCATACTGAGTTGTTTTCATCTGTGCTGGGCAAGGTTTTTGCCATGCAGCTTGTGAGTGACAGTATGGTACCTACAGGTTTTGCAACCTGCTGAATCGCCTGCACTCAGCTGCTCTATGAGGTAAAACAGTTTTAGTGTGCCTGGTGCTTTGTCTGCAGTGCATAGGGGAGTCAGGGAGGGTTATTTTTTGGCTGGGGAGCTATTTATTTTTGTTGAGCCTCTGTCACATATGTTTTGCAATTGCCTTTCTGGCCTTCCTCCCCCTTTTCCAGTATGTACTTCAGTGGAAGTCTTGGCACATCCTGACAATGTGACGGTGTTTATTACTCATGAACATATTGTCTCACTTTTGATTGAATGTCAGCACTTCTTTGATCGCATTCCTTCTGCCTGGATTAATTAGGGCAGGAGTGACACACTCCTCCATGGGCCTTAGCTGGCCTTTAGCCCTGTATCTTAGCAGGGAGGTTTATCATGGAATTGAACCGGCATTAAGTCATGAGGAACTGGGAGAACGCAGTGAGAGGAGATCAAGATCTTACTGCTCCTGTGAGCAGAGCTATTCCTATCTGGCTACATCAGGGATGTATTTCTGCCTGGTTTACTTAAAGTATGTCCCAGTTTTGCCCCTTTGGGCCATGCAAAGGAAAAATTTTTCATATTTCTTCTCTGTTCCATGCTGTATTGTCTACTGGTTTTGTTTCTGACTGTTTTTCTTGCTCTATCCAGATTTTCTCTTGCTCTGTGTTTATTTTTACTGTCCAGCAAAGATCAGACCATGCACAAGCTCCAGCAGTTCTCCTGATGTGTGGAACCAGATTTCAGGCTTGTGTCATGCCTCATTCCTTTGCTGTGGTGTATAAAGTCACAGGGAGAAGCAGAAGTAAAAAGACTGAATGTGACCAAGCCTTTCCCTTTCTACAGTCATTTTTTTGTCTGTTCCTATTTCTTTTTCCCCCTTTGAGAACTTCCAGTGTAGTTTTAAAAACAGCTGTGGTGTATTCTTGAAAATTTTCTATTGGATCAGGGAAACTACCTGTTTTGAAAAGCTGTCAGTGTAAATTACTTCTCACTAGCATTGCTGTATGTTGAATTTAGTTCAGACAGTAAACTTGTATATATGTCTAGTATAAATTTATTAAACAGTGGGTTCCTGAGCATGGCTTTTTGGTGTTTTTTTTTTTTTTTTTTTTACATAAGCAACTGGGTTTGAAGTGGTTATTTTTCTGAAATTTCTGCTTTTCTTCTTTACCATGTGTTTTCTGTACCTTTGTGGTTTGAAGAATTTTACAAATCAAACCTAGCCTTTCCTTGTTTCAGATTTCTCGAGTGGTGGAGAAAAAAACGTGTATGTATGAATGTGCTGGTGCATGCCTGGTCATGGGCAGGGTTATGGAAGAGATGGTGGGTGAAGCAAGTGTTGTGATCCTTTGGGTCTGTCACTGACATACACTGACTACATAAAAGTAGACAGTAACCTTTTTTTTCCACATTCAGGTAAGTTTGCTGCTTGTCATTGCACGGTTCCTCAGAACTGGAAAAATCCAGGAAAGGGTTTCACATGTCCTGCCATCCAATGCTTCTAGAAAAATACTTATTTTTGTTTTTGTGGTAATAAAGCCAATCATGTCCTAATTAATGAACAAAAAATAATAATAAAAAATATTAGCCAAAATCAACACCAGAGTAAATCTGGTGAAGAAAGCTTGTTGTAGATCTGCTCTGGGTAAAATATTTTGATGAGTCTGTTTCTCTAACCTTTTCCCTCATTAAGTTTGTTAAGATCTCTTTAATTTTTTTTTCAGCTATAGAAGGTTAGTATCAAATTACTGCAGAATGGTGCTGTTCCTGACTCCAGGTGTTCTTTTCTGCTCTTCATCTCCATCATCTTTAACTTCATGTCACAATCACAGAAACATTGCAAGAACCTGACTTCTCTTTCCTCTGCATCTCTGCAAATACCTGTTCATGACTTAATCAATTTGGATCTCATCTCTCCAAGTGCCTGCTGCTGTGTTCTTCCTAAGTCTTTCTTTCTAATCATATTCTGCAATGAAGCAAGTTGAACAATGTGAAGAAAACAAAAAAGAGTAAGTAAAGTCCAGATTTTGTCTGGTATAAATCAATGAAACTTCAGTGACCCCATCACTAGAAAGATGTTGATTTTACACCAGCCTAGAATGTCTGTCCTGGCATATGCTATAATTCTTCTTTGCTGCATGGAAAACTTTCCTATTTGATATTACCAAATATTTTTTAAAAATTTTTGATTTTATCTATTCAGCAAATGACAACTTCACTATGTATTCACCTAGAAACAGGTATTATACCATATGGAAAGAAGTAATATCTACTGCTTATTATTCCTAAATTGTTTGTTTTCTCCTGCTTTAACAGTTTTAGCCGTGACCTAGAGCTAGCTGACTATTATTTATAAATAACTAATAGCTGGTATTGTGTGTGCATGATGAAAATAGATTTGCATAAATTACATGACAATTAAATATGGCAAATTCTCACAATTAAGTAGACACTTGCCAGTGATTCACTGACAGAAAAAAACCAGCAGATGCCTTCAGATACTTTATTCTCAATGACTGTTTTTTTCCAGTTCTCTCAGAGAAAACGTGGCTGCTAAAAAAGGGTTTAGCTTTCTTCTAGACCAGCTGTTTGTGCCACTATCCAGCTCTTCTATTTCAAATTTCTTTCCTTTTTTGTTTTGTTTTGTCTTGTTGATCTCTCTATTCAGACATTCCACTTGCATCTACCCTCTCCCCAGCTCCTCTTCCATTTACTCAGGCTGAGGTTTCTTGAAGTACTGATGTCTTGGAATTTTAATGAGGAGATGGATAATATTGACATTTGCCCCATGTCAGCTATCATAGAATACCTGAGGTATGAGGGCACCTCTGGAGATCGTCTAGTCCAAACCATTTGCTCAGAGCAGGGTCAACTAAAATATATATTTGGATGTATTTTCCTCTCTGGAACTGGAGTGGATTGTGGTCTTTCTATACCAGTTTGACAGTAGAAAAACGTTTTGGTGCTCTGCAAGCCTGTGTGTTTATGCACAGCACCACAGGCCGCCATGCAGACATGACCAGGGACTGAAGATGTTGGTTAGCCACCCATGTTGCAAGCCCCTGAGTCCCCTCCTGCCTTTTTGAATGCTCTTCCATAATGACCAGAATGTGTCCACTCCATAATAATATCCTGTGCATATTATAAAATGTTCATTAGCTGAATGCATTTCAACAATACATTTAGGAATGCACATGGTATAGTGATATTCTGGGAGCAGCCTTTTTAAGAGAGTCAATTCAGCTCTATTTTTGAAACTGCAATTCAATGCATAGTTAATTGCTGGCCCAGCTGATACCACTTATTTATCTCACTTCCTGAATTAAAGGCACAAACAAGTAATAGGGTTCTAAGTGTCATTATTTGCACATGAGCTTGACTATCAATGCAAAATATAGAAAGTGTTTTCCTGCATACTCTGTATTGGATAATTTCAGCTGTCTTTGGCTGCATTACTTCTGGATCTTCCGGAGAGTGTGATACTAAGAAAGAACATTATAAACAAAGCATATGCTAGGGAAAAATAAGCAAAACAAAATGAAATCCCCAATGTTATTTTTATTTCATATCACCACTAAAGAGAAAGAGTACTAAAGCAGACTAATCTGGAAATCTGCCTATGCTGTCAGGTTTGGCAGCTGATATATTTCATACTTCATTGATACTAAATGAACAAATCACAAATCTCAGATCTTGATAAAAATTATATATTTTTCTAGGAATTATCTTAAAAGGCTCCCTTGAAAGCTGGTAGAATATGGTAAAAGCACCAGATATCCTTAATAAGCATAACTGGTTCTTGGATTAGGATGGATGTGTGTACAAAATATATCTAGATTTGAGAGTACAGCCCTTTTCCCATTATTTTTTCATTTAATAGGTAGAGATAGAACATATTCCTCTCTTGTTCCTGGAGATAATTTGACTGTGCCACTGATCTTTAAGATCACCTGCTCAATTTGCTTTTAAGAATTATCAGTTGTCTTTATGCTGCACTATTGCACCACTCTGTGTTATCCTGTATTATGGAAGACGAGGTGTGCTTTCTGTCCAGATCTGCTTTCTGTAACAGGAACATTGTGTACAGAGGTGGCTGAACCAAAGGTTAAACACAAAGACAACCAAAGGTTGTATCTTTGGCTTAGTAAGAAGTGGAAATGAAAACTAGAGTCAAGTTTGCTTTCCATTGTCACCATCCTCTTCAGTTGCCTTTGGCTGTAAACTGATCAAAGAGATTTATTTACACCTTGGCTGTTACTTTAAGCTTATTTTTCTGCTTCATGGTAAAGTTGCTCAAAAAGTGATTTCAGGGATGTCTTAGTGTTTGCCTAGTGAAGATAAAATGTTATATAATCTTTTCATTGAGTTTTGAGCTAAGTTTTGGCAAAATTGTTTTATCTGTGAAGCTTTGAAAGTGAGATTAAAAATGGCTGACTGCTGCTATCTTTTAGAAAACCAACAAAACCTTAATTTTTTTAGAACCTCCCAGAAACCCCATTTCCGTGGTCAGCACAAACATCTCTGAAGGTTCTGTTCACATTAAGTATGGGTCAGGCTGAAAGTGAAGCATCTGTGTGAGGCTGCCCCTGGGACAAGTTATTGTGCTTCCAGGGGACAACAGGGTAAATCCAGAACCTGCCCTGTCTTGTCCTCTCAACACCCTCCTGACTGTTGCTTCCAAACTTAACAAGGAGAAAATATGGATGTTTCAGGGATAGCCTGGCTAGGAGGGGAGAAGCAGTGAGGAAAGGAATTGGTTGAGGAACAGTGACAAGAAGTCAGTTGGAACCAGGGGAAAAAAACACAAAAGCAGATGACCTGGGGACAGGGAAAAGTGGGACATGTTGAGGAGAGATAAGGGTTGGAGCAGGCCGGGAAGATGGCAATATGAGGCATAGGACAAAGAGCTTGAAACAAGAAGGACCGCTCTTTCTAGATCAAGTGCCTTGAAAATATATACCATCCTGTTTAAAGGGAGGGCTCGGTGCTCATGCCCATGCACTTGGCTGGGCTGTAAACATGATGCTCATGATGCCTCCTCCAGGTTATTGATGAAGCAGTTCAACAGTACAGATTCTGGGTTTGTTCCCCGCATTACTTCACTTCTGCTGGCCTCCAGGTTGAGTACAACCCACTAATCACTACATGCTGCAAACAATCATCAAACCATGTTTTCTAAAAAACCCCTTGTCATCCAATGCAAGTCTCAAGATTTAGCTTTCCTGACACCATTGAGCTCTTTGTTTACCTGCTGGATTGGAAGTATTTTTATGACAGTTATATCTGAATTTTGTACAGCTTCTTTAAAGAGCATTGTGCCTTTTATTTAGTCTTTCAGTATCTACAACAAGTGCAGTAGTCATAAAGACAGAAAGGTGAAAGAATAAAAAAATACATAGTAATTGTATGCCTTTTAATGTAAAGGAGGAAACATATAGCTTAAAATCAATCTAGGTAAAATATACAATCAGTTGATTTGCAGGTTTAACAAATTCTTTTGTTTTTGTTTTTTTTTTTCTGGTGGAGAGATGATTTAATTTTAGCTTGGATTCATTATACAGCCTCTTCAAATTTGAAACCAGCAATTTCCTGACCTCTCATCTGCTCTGCCTCTGATCGTGGGACACACACCTGCAGGTCTTCTACTCACAATTTCTGTAACCTATTTTCTTCTGTTTTTAGTAACACATACATAAAATACAGAACTAAAGATTCTTACTCTTATGTCTGAGAAAAAGGAAGAAACTCTACATCTGGAAGTATGGTCAAACTTTTTTCCCCACTGGACAGAAAAATCATTGAAAGAAGAATGATCTGGAAGATCATAACTGTCATGAGCATTAGAAATTTTACTTCAGCATTCTTAGGAAAATAGTACCTATTTGAGGATTTCTGTCCTCATATTTGACCTCCTCTCAAATTTTCATGTGTTAATTCTCACAGCAACCCTTTCAAGTAATTGTGCACTTGCTATCCTCATTTCACAAACTGAACTGCAGTCATTATTTTGAGCTTCTTAATTTTATGCTGAAGGTGGATTTAGATTTGGATCTTGATTGGGAAAAGCTCACCAGCCTGATTACCTTTGGTAGTGACCCAAAGCCCTCTGCTCCACAAAGCTCCTCCATAGGACCTGCGGGTGCTGTCACTTGCTCCCTTCACTGCCCACTGTGTCCACCAGCAGTGCAGGGATAGACTGAGAGGTCCTGGGCACAGCCATCTGCCCAGGAACTGCATCCCATGGAGTCTTTCTGGGCTCACCAGAGGCACTCAGAAAGGGATGAGGTTGATTTGAAGGGCAGCAGTTGTGTCCCCTTTCACCCAGGGTGACAGCTGGAGAAGTTGTGGACAGAGGACAAAGATAGCACAAGGTGTGTGCTAGCTCAGAAATGAGGGCAGCAGTGCAGCAGTGGGGTGCCTGACCTAAGCTTCAATCTCTTTTTATAGCAATCAGTTTCCTTCTGGGCAGTTACTTGCTTAGCAAAGGCAACCCTTTTCGCTGCATTCAGTGCTTGAGTACTCCAAATGAAGGGAAGAGGGCAGAGGTGCTTGCTGGAGCACTGGGGCTCCCAAAGTACCATACGCACAGCCAGACTTCTCCTGTTAGGGACTCAGCCAAGCTTGGAGGTGCAAGGCAAACTGCTCAAGCGCTGAGTGAATGGTAAGAATGTCACTGTTTTGAATGCTGTGTGTCCAGCAGATCAGATAATCTTGAATTAACTCCATCAACCTAAGGGAGATGAGGAGAAAAATACCTAGAATGGGAATCACAGGGAATGGACAAGAGAAGTTTTGGATGAAGTTTTGGATCCCTGGAAGTGTACAAGACCAGGCTGGTTTGGACTTTGAGCATCTAGTCTAGTGAATGGTGTCTCAGCCCAAGGAACGGATGTTGGAGCTAGATGATCTCTAAGGTTCCTTCTGATTCAAACCATTTTAAGATTCTGTGGCAATACAAGGCATGCAAAATACCTAGGTAAAATCAAGAAATTGATCTATACACAAGTGTGCATCCATGCACATGTACAAGTTTGTGCCTTTATTTAGTGATATTATGAATATGTAAATATAGACAGTAGCACACCAAAATGTCTGCTAATTTTATTTAACATATTTATATTGATTCCATCTGAATAATTGGACCATTTTTGTGATTGTATGTCACAGCCAAAAGGAGTTCAACAGCTGATTTTCTGTATATTCAAAACTTAGTGTCAAAATACAGATTACTTTTATCTTTTCTTTTTCTGAAAACATGGGGTTAAGCTATTTGAATCTTGGATTTTCAAACTTGGGAAAGTGGCCTTATAATAGTCAGAAACCTTTTTCACATCACTTTATTTGGAACTCTTTCTTTGACTAGAATTGGGGAACATGACAATTATAAAACAGCTTATGAAGACTAGCTTATTGCTATGCTATTTACCTAGTAATCACATTAATTATTCAATTTCTGCTTTAAATGCCATTTTTCAAAGAATAAATATTGCCCTCTTTTTAAAAAAACCAACAACTTTGTATTTGCTCAAAAATCAGTCAGTGAACTAATATTTTCTAGTGCCAATCCTTTTCTGTATTTTTGCCTAGCTAGCCTCATTTTCACAGCTTTTATGTTCTCCACTTCTCTTGCCAGACTTTGAGAGCTGTGAGATTTTTTTTGTTTGTTTTGCTTTGATAGCCTTGATGCTAAAATTCAAGATTTCCAGACACTCCTTGCCCACTGCCAAAGGGTTAAAGAAGAGTATTGGCTTGTTTGATAGGTTTTTCCATGCTTTTATGGCTCTGCAAAAGGCAACATCCAAAGCAGTAAAAACAAAAGGCACTGAAATGCAGATCTACTGTGTTTTTTCCACCTTCGTCATTGTATGAGGTTTGCCTCTACACCCATTCTACTGTGGGAGTAGCACAATGAATACTGCTCTTTAAAAGGAATCTGTCACTGGCCAATACGACGATGATGATCATGAAGATCTAGTGTGATTCTCTCTTCTTGTTACTATGTGGTCTCTTCTTTAAAGGAAGATATAGAATATAGAATTTTGCAACGAACATCAATAGCTCTTTTTTTTTCCAGAATTTTTTTCTTTTTTATTTTTTTTAATGAAGTTATGATTTCTGAATTGTCTTCTTGTTAGACAGTATTTGTGAGCCATTTTCATACATGCCTGTCTGATGCCCATTCTATTCGCTGGACTTGCTAGCAGCAGGTGCCAAGGGTTATCAGGTGGAGAGCTGAGAGGACGAAAAAGGATGAAAAACTTACAGAGTGAATAGGCATGTTTGATGGCAGTGTCATATTCAATCAAAACTAACATTTATAACTCAGCTTTTTCATGGCATTCTCAACCATGGTGTAAAAGGCCAAGAATAAACATGTCAGCTTGAGATAGCAGCTCATGGAAGCATCTGAGACAGGTTGTCTTCTCATCTTCAGGCTGAAAATTAAGAGGGAGAAAAAAAAAACTAGACAAATGAGAATATACTGAGTATTGGGTTTTGAAATGACAGAAAGTACCTCTCCTGTCAATAGAAGAATAATGCTCAATTGAACTGATGCGCCTTTCTCATGGCATTCTCAGTCTGGTGCAAGATAGCTGTTTCTGAACAGGGATATATATTTTATAGGCATTAAGGAGAAGGGAGAACATGTTAGTGAGTTTATGAAACTGACTATTTCCAAAGCCAAAAATCCCAAAAATTTGGTCTCTTGAGTTCCCCTTTTCTCTCTGAAGGGTTCTTGTTTTTTTCTTAATTGTATCTATTTTGCTGACACGCCCAGTTTCTCCAATAAAGAAACAATCTAATTTAGAAATGTCAGGAATAGTTACTCAGTGTCTCCAGCATGTATGAATGCCATGTTGTCAATATGCAAGAGATGGGGGAAGTGACTGCATTGTAAGATGAAAAGAAGGAGCAGGAGCAGCTGGGTTAGTAATTATCTCTCTAACTAGAGCACACTGCAAACTAAACTAGCTGCTGGTGCAATTAGGTCTCCTCATGCTAAGTATTGCTGACTGGAATTCCTCTGGAATGGCACTTTTTAGGATTACATGCTACTTTAGGACCTTGTCTTTGTGCTACCCCGCATGCCTGAGATGACCACAATGCACTGCCACTCTGGCCCCAGGCAGGCAGGCAGTGCTGAGACATCATCATCCCTGCGCTACAATGACCAGAACAAGTGTCTGGGCACTACTGAAAATAGTAACAAGCCTACAGTTTTTGCTTTTAAGGAGCAGGGTGGGAGCAGTGATACATTAACAGATGTTTCATCCTATTCACATATTTTCCATATGACAGATCCTCCAACAAGCAGCTGTCGAGTAAGAGAGGGTGAACAATGTTAGCATCTATGCCTTGGATTGGTTTCTTATCTTTTCAGCTCAGGCATACTTGTGTTTCAGGTCCCACTGATTTTAAAATTGACTCTCCCACAGATTTTTAAATGTGTACCTATGCAGCTCAATGTGATTATTATTAAGATGCATCAGAATTTATGTTCAGCTTTCAGACATAACCTCCAGAAGATGGGTCTTTTCTTTTCTTACTCTCAGTCCCACTGTGACTTTGCATCTGAGTAAGGTGTGTAGAATTTGGCCTCATCATAACAGTTTTTTCAAAATAATGTCTTCCAAAAATAGCTATTGCCTACGTCATCTCAGTCTCCAGTGGCCATAGATCAATACAGATTGATAGCACTGACTTGGACAGAGATATGTTAATTATTCTGCCAGCCAAGAAGCTGGTCTACATATATGTAAATCAAAGTCAATTTTGGTTCCCCTAATTATTGACATTTTGATGTTAATGGTCTCAATCAGGTAGTTACCTTTCTGGGGTGACAACAAATTTTGTCTCTTCTGCTCTCAGAATTCAATCCAAGAAAATAACATTTTAATCTACATTATTTTGGTGTCTTGTTTGAATCTCAAGATTCAGAATTAATCTGACTTAATATTTGTACAAATTACCCACAGTAGTAATTTTTCATTCTTATGAGGCCCCTCTGATATCATTAAAATTAATGGCATATGGTAATCCTTTCAATTTTCATCCTTCTTTGGGAAATGAGTCAATGACTATTTAATATCATCTTATTATGGTTCCCTAGTAACTTTTAGCTTAATCAGTGATGGCTACATTTGTTGAAAGAATTCTGCTTATGTTCCGCTCTCTTCTCACAGAGTAAATTTCCCCAGTCCAGTAACTCTGAGCTTGCACTAAGTGACACATGTCCCAGCTGCCAGGCAATGTGGAAATGCTCAAATTCAAATTCACAAGTCAACTGTATATCAGTTGCTGTGACCTCTTCTGAACACTCTCATCATACTTCCTTTTAAAGTAGACTTGACCACATCGATCCTATCTTTCCTTCTTTCTGTACGCTGTTGTACTCTGAATTCTCCCATCAGGAGTGACTGGTGATGCTGTAAGCATCAGTCCTGAAGTAACAGACTACCAGATGTTTGCATTGCATAGTAAATTGCCTTGTAGTACTAATACTAGAAAAACTCCTGTGTGAAAACCAGTACAAATATTCCCACTCCAGGCTAACAGATGCTGTTCACAAGTTGCTTTTTGATCACAGATCCAACTGAGCCATTGGTTCAGTGGAGATGATGTGTTTAATGCAGAGGGTGCTTAGAAGCACACTCAAAGCACTGAGGTCTCAAAGCTGACACCTTTCAAGTGTGTTTTAATGTGAGGACTATAGCAAGTAGAGTGTGACAAGGAAGTGATGAGAACTTAGGAGTATCTAATGCTATTCTATTTTTTGAAAAATTATTTTTTATACTTAATATTTATGGAGGCATTAAATAATCACCAGTTATTAAGAGGCTTCACAGGTAGGAGAGGGGCCTAACCTGGAAGAGAAAATCAGTATGATGATGAAATTTTTCATAGAATCATAGATAATGATGAGCAGGAAGGAATTCACAAGGATCACCAACTCCAGCTCCTGGCCCAACATAGGACAATCACAAGAATCACACCAAGTGCCTGAGAGCATTATCCAAATGCTTCTTGAATTCTGTCAGCCTTGGTGCTCTGACCACCTCACTTTGGACGCTGCTCCAGTGCCCTACCACCCCTTTTCCTAATATCCAACCTAAACCACCCCTGACTCTCCCTCAGGCCATTTCCTCAGGTGCTGTCATGGGTTATTAGAGTGAAGAACTCATTGTCTCCCCCTCTGCTTCCCCTTGTGGGAATGTTGTAACTGCAATGAGGTTTCCCCTCAGTCTCTTCTCCAGGATGAACAGACCAAGTGACCTCAGCCGCTCCTCATACAGTTTCCCCTCGAGACCCTTCACCCATCTTTGTTGCCCTCCTTTGGACACTCTCCAATAGTTAAATGTCTTTTTTATACTGTGGCACCCTGAGCTGCCCCCAGCACTGAGGTGAGGCTGCCCCAGCTCAGAGCAGAGCAGGACAATCCCCTCCCTTGCCCGGCTGTGATGCTGTGCCTGATGCCCCCCAGGACAGGGTTGGCCCTCCTGGCTGCCAGGGCACTGCTGACTCATACACAGCATTAGTTTGGAACTAACATTCATACAAGGTATTTGGCTTCCTTGGAGCAATACTGTGTTATCAAAAAGGAATTAAGATTTATGTAGAGGGACCATGGAAAGATTTAATGAGGTAAAATGCCTACCAATGATTTCCTCCCTGTCATGGGGTGACTTTACCTTTAAGATAGCTTTGGGAGCTAAGGAAGTTGAAGCTGCTGGTGACTGATGGGAGTCTTTTCTCCTGACCAATTATCGGTCATTTCTAAGAATTGACAGCAGTTTTGACCATTGAAAAGTGAGATCAACTTGTGAACACCGCCTTAAGATGTAAAGCCAAAGCTCTCGTGTTGTTTTTGTGTTTCCGGCTTCTGACAAGGTAGCAAGGCTCTGTGTTGGCCTCCTCCCCCTCCTCCAGGTCGGACAAGGCCGCAGGGGGGGCAGGGGGGGGGAGAGAGGAACGGAGCCGGCCGGCCTGGTTTAGTTTGTAGTTTCTGCTGCTGGACTGAAACCTGACACCATGAACCCTTGCAGCTTTTCAAAGACTTTAATTCTTTTACTACCTGGATGAAATGTACAGATTACTCTTTTTTCTCAGAGAGACAGAGAGAGAGACAATCAACATGAAGAAGACATCATAAAACCACCAAAGACAGTGAAGAAAAGAGTTAAGTTTTAGATGGGGAAGAGAGAATAAGGAGATGCTTTATAAGCTGAAATATTTTTCTGTTAAAGCTATGGAGATGGACAATAGTGTTTTGAAAAGACTCCTTTAATTCATGACTGAGTATATTGGGAGGAATAGAGTGTTCAAAGTGTGGATTTTGAGCAAAAAGTAGAGTAATTGTGATACAGTGAAGTGCTGGAACAGAGTGAAGCGAAGATTTGAGGCCTTGAGGGCAATGAGAAAACTGCTTTCTAGAAAAGCTCACAGAGACAGATGAAGAGAACTTTTGCCTTTGAATAACTCATCCTTAAAATGACATTGCTAGATTCATGGCCCATACACACCTCAGAGTGATGTGAAATGGGAGGAGAAAATCTGATGACAGATTTCCAGGCAGCTGGCATCAGAGAAATAGAAAACTATAACAAAAATAGTTTTCTCATGAGAAACTCCATAGATTAGCAGAAGAAGACTTCTGTTTCTCTACAAAGGCTGATGAAAAGACTCTAGCGAGAATTGGGACTGTTTTAAACACCAAACTTTCAAAGTTTTTTGTCTCTATGTTATCATGTGAACAAAAGAATAGTGGGTAGTGGGAGATAAAAGGGTTTTCTGGAAGTTTATTCTGGTGTTCTTAGTCTTGTAGTTTTGTTAATAAACTTTCTTTATTCCTTTTAAGTTCTAAGCCTGTTTTGCTCTTGGTCTGATCCATATCTCACAGCAAGAAATAAGTAATTTTTTTAGTTACTGCTTTAAAACCACGACACTCCCGCACATTTTAATGCTGGTAGTATGAAATGGCTCTCAGTCCTTTATTGGGAAGATTGTACTTTGAAGATCATAACACACATCAAATGATCGTATTGGGAAGAACAAATAAAAAGAAGAAAATAAATTTGTGTGTTTCAGTGGTTTTCCTTCATGGCATTCCATGGTGGAGGCACTTTGGAGAACATATGGGTTTCAGCTCCTTCTGCAATCTTTTAATGAATAAAAAAAAGGAAAAAGATTTACTATATTTCCAGCTTTTGTTGTTTTTTAAACTACATGACACTTGCTTTAGAGAAGCCATATACCAGACTGAGAGCTTTTTAACTGCTAACAACCTATGGGTGATGCCAGAGGAGCAGCATGTTTTAGCTCCTTAACCATTTTAATATGGGAATCTGTCATTTCTGCGTTAAGAAAGCCTTGTGTTTTCATCATTAGAGCTATGCTGCAAATGAACTAAGTATGCAGTTACTAAGAAATAGTCAAACCACTGAAAAACAAACTGCTTCAACATGTTGTTGTGCTCTAATTCACTGTAAGGACCCCTAGAGGAACAGGAAAGCTAATTTGACAATGCCAAAAGAACCCATCACACAATAATCATGTGCTTTCAGAAGAAAAAGATAAAAACTAGAGAATTATTGCTAGTTTGAGCTTGAGGTAGCTTCATTTTACAGCACTTAACTTCTTTAAAGACTGGCAGAAGGTCAGTCCTTGCATATGAATGGTTTTCATGATGGGGATTAAACTCTGTAAAAAGATTTATTATGTAGGATTAATGGATCCCCTTCATGATGAGGAATTTATTGCCAGTGCAGCTGATAGAAACTGTAAGTTGCAAAAGCTTTCCTTTTCCTTTGTAGATTCTGACCAAGGTGTTAGGCTCAATGCTGCTGTCTTTGCTGAAGTAAAGCTTCTCTGGAGGAGCACATAGAGAGACTAAGAGGTTTTACATGCATGAAGACTTAGCAGTTTTCTGGTTTATCTTATCATATACGACCACTTTTCATTAACTGTGAGCAGAAAGTGACCTTAGGTAGGATTTTAGTGTCAAGCATTCTGCGTGGTGCACTTTAGCATGTGTGATCTTTAAAGTGTTCACATCACTGCTTTGAAGCTCCTTTGTCATCGTCGTTGTTACAAAAACGGTTGTAATGAGTAGGTATAAAAAAGTACAAATACAACGCTCAAAATCTGTACTGGGTATTTCCATCTTAGTTTGGGAAGGTACTTCATTATGTGCTTAACTAGGATCACAGATACACATATTTACTGAGTAGGACCAATTAAAAAGCAATTCACTACCATCAAGTTTTATCTGCATGAAGAACTCTCCGTTGGTGGCAGGTTTGTCTTGTATCATAAACTCTGTTTCATGGACAATACAAAGCTGAATGCTGCTTTTTTAATGTAATCATTATGCATAAACACCTTGACTTAAAGCGATTATTGGCATGAAAAGAACAGGGGGTTCAAGGAAATTGTTTTTACTTCTATTCTTTTATCCTTATATTTCTTCTGATGAACAAACATCTCAGGATCTAACCATACATGTTGTTGCCATCCAGTCCTTGTATTTCACTGTGAGACAGAGACCTCTCTGTGGGAACAGCTGTGGTCAAAATCTACTTCATCTCCAAGAGATTACTTCTCCTTCTTCAAAGCCATATTTTCCTCCCTAGCCTCTTCCTCAGCAACACAGATATTTCAGCATTTGGCACAGCTGAGGGGTTGAGGACGGTGGAAATTCCACATGTTAACGAAAAGGGCAGAACAGTCATAATTTCCTTGTTGTGGTCTTTTTTGATTTTTTTTCTTGTTATGTTTATGAAATCAAGAAACTTGTAATCTTATTATGTGACAGTAGGAATTTTCAAAGCTGCAGTGCTACCTTAACATGTATTTGTTAGCATACTGACATAAAAGTGAATGAAAGAAGTCTTCAGAACAAATCTGGCAAGTTAAAGAGCTCATTCTGCTGGGTCAGTGCATATTTTTTTAACAATAATGCATTTTATTTATTTTAACATATTAAAATCGTATTTTTGAATTAATGATGTTATTTGCACCAGATTCTGAAATGCTTAAGAATGTGTCATAGTTTTAGACACCCAGAGCAACTGAATACCTTGGGTTTCTTCATTCCTGACCACCCATCCTGGAGCTTCAAGCTGACTGAGATAAGTACTTATCACTGCATCCCTGAAAGCCATCTGGCCTCGATTGCCTTGCGCTCATCACGGGAACTTTTCACACTCTTCAGTATTGTTAAACAGAATTATGAAACCCTTGATTTTTAAACTTTTTGAATCTGCATTTCCTTTCCTGCAATTATCTCTGTGAAGCATTTCAGATTGTATTGGTAAATGTGTGCTTTTGGTATTATTTGCAGACTCCCTTTTCCACAAAGATATAGTGTGGCTGGTTGAATGTGTTGTTAAAGGAATGAATGTTCCACCAATAAACACTTTTGTTCAGCCACCACCTCTTTAAGCAGAAAGAGAGGCTATAATTTTGCCTTTCAGGACAGAGACAAGCACCTTTAAAGCTGAACAAATATAAAGCCACATTTTAAGCTAACTATACTGTTGACTGAGGAGTTTTGTCTTCTGATGGATGAAAATCACATTCACAGATTAAAGTAATTTTCTGTGGCCTAAAGGGAACTTTCTGGTTCCAGTCATTAAATTTTTGTTTAAGCATTTTCATATGTGGAAAAAACATTTTTTTTTCTCAAAAAATGTAAATTTTTGACACAGTCCTTGAGAAACACATCTCATTATATCTGGGATTTTTATATTGGCTGCAGACAAGTGATGTGATGAGATGAACTTTAAAAATGCAGAGATCAGCAGAAATTATTTCACTGTGTAACACCTAGAGAAATTCTCACAGTAAGCTTTTGGAAGCCTCAGATCAACAACATTTTTGTTTGCATCCTAGTCCTGACATTGAAAGTATACAGGGAAACAATTTCTGCTCTGTCAGTGATGAACCAAGTAATCCACCTTCCAACGTGCAAAGTGTTATAGGTTATAAACCTTGTCAGATCTTGCCTACATTTCAGCATTTTACAAGCTAATACCTCAACCTGGAAAAAATTAGTAGGAAATTGCTGTTTACCAAGTGTTAAAAATGTTTGAGTTAATAGCTGTGTTAATGCACAGTGGTTGTCACAGAAGTAATTAGGTTATCTTTTGTCTATCATTTTCTATGCTGCCTTCAGCAGAAGAGAAATAACTTAGAAATACCTACAAGCAAAACACACCGCCTTATAAATACTATTTTTAAAATATTGACTTGTTTCAAAAATATGAACGCTGTTCTATGAATCTGTTTGAAGGAAAGGATAAAACCCACTTGAATTCTATTTGAATTAGGAAAAACAAATTTTGAACAACTTTCTTTGGCTAAATGCTAATTAATAACATTAATTAAAAATCTATTATTTCCTTAGAATATCCCATTCACCTAATTTTGAGAACTAATTGAAAGATTTTTCAGATCCATACCCAGTCTGTTTGTTTTTTTCTAACATATTCACAAGAAGTTCATCAAGAGAAAACCTGCCTTGCAGATAGGTGACGCATCTTTGCAGTTGAATATGCTTTAATGTGCTCTTATTCTTCTGAGAACATTTTTCTGGGACTTTGGAGTATGTAAAAATAGTACTGTTTTAGAAACATCACACAGAAGAAAAATCAGTGCCCCAGATAGACACCTTCTCATGCACAGGCACTGCTGCATGAAGTCCTATTGATCCAATGAAACATATTTTCTCCTTAAATTTTCTCAAGCTACTTTGCAGATTTGTCACAGGCCAGTAAAAGCACCTGGTCAACTGCATTTTGTCCTTTTGCTACATTCTGTGTGCCCTCACGTTTCTCATTTGTGACTGATACTGTCTTTCTTACATGAATTTTCTCTCCTCTTTCCCATTAACTGTGGACTTTGGCATTAGTGAAGGTGTAGAGCGTTTTTCCTTGTTTTCTTGCAAATTGCTGATGGGGGAATATCAAATGCTCTGCTACAGTTTGGATGCTGGTTTGCATGTGAAGTAACTCCAGAAGTAAGAGAGGTACAGAATGAATATTTGCAAGAGCTGAATCAAAATGTCTACAGCAGTCATAAAGCTTATATACTGCACAGATAAAAATGTCTGTGTTTCAAGAGAAATTAAGAAATTTTTGTACTTGAAAGTGCTATAAAATATAACCATTTCTTTAACATATCAGAATTTTTCTGCCTAATTGGATTAGGATCAAGTTAATTAAAATATGCCTGAATCATTTAAGTTTTCTGTGATACAAAGTGAGCTAAAACAAAAACACCAATGATAATATTCATGGTTTGTATTAAGAGTTCACATCTGCAGTTAAATTGAAACAGATGCTTTTCAATACAAGCCATTGTTTTTTACTTGGATGTGACAATATGTTTTGATGTTTTCTCCTTAATTATAAAATCATGTAATGAAGTCCCTTTAGTATGTGTGTGGCAAATTGCCAAAGCCTCTGTTTTTTTCCAAAAGTCTTTGGAAAAAATTCTCATGATACCTTAGTTAAGATTGTTCATCACAATCAGATGATTACCAGTTTGGATTACAGAAGGTCCATTTGGGTATTCTGGAGAGCTCTCAGCAGGACTGGAAACATAAGAATGCATCTCCTAGGTTTCCCTAAGGTTGGGCAAGACCAGGCTTTCCTGAACATAAAGGCTCAAGATAGAACTTCTCAAGAGAATCTCCGGTTAAGTATGTCTCCATTATTTCCAATGATCAGTGTGAAAGTGTTTGGTTTTGTGCTAGATCAATTGAAATCAAGTGATAAGGATAACATTTCATGAACCTTCTGAGCCTGGTGAGTGGGCAGGTGTTTCTCACTGAACACAGAAGTCTGAAATCACAAAAGGTTTCATCACCCAACAGAAAATGTGAGTGACTAGGAAATATTACCTTGTCTGTTTGTTAATTATAAGTCAGTTTGTGGTGTTTGGTAGCAGTGATGAAGATATGAAAGCTAGAAATGGAAAATTGCAAATAACTTTAAGTTTCCTGACAACAGCTATAACAATGGTAAAAAAAGCTACTGCTAAAAATTATACTTAATTTCTTCAGTGTAACTGTGAAGTACATATGGCTATGGTGGATAGAGTGAAAAAATAAACAGATCTGAAATCCTGCCCAAAGATCTAAATCCTTTTCAGCTTTCAGAGATTTGTCTTTGAAATAGAAAAAAACATTTGTTGAAGAAGCATGGGTTAATTAAACCTTGAGGAAACTGGACACAACTTTCATAATTCTGGACCTCCAAATTACACAGGATTGTACTGTGAGGCTGGATTGATTAGCATTAAATCAGCTAGGAGGCCTAGGAAACAGGCAGGTCATACACCATTCCTGGCTTTGGATAGCATAATGATGTTGTCTGTTTTGGTTTTTCTTTTCTAAAACTCGGAGTGCTTTGGACTGGTAATGAGAACTGATTTGATGTTTTCATGAACCATGTATAATAATCCCAATACCCTTTTATTTCATTGTAATAATTATTACTTTTTAGATATGCTTCACTTTGTATTTTCTACTAAATTTCACCTGCCATTTGTTACTTGCTGAGTCAGATATTTTTTTCCAATTATCCAGAAAATAATTCTGAATAATTTAGAAAACTCCATGAGCTTCTCTCTCATAAATTGTCTGTTTATCTACTTCTGGATCAGATTAATGCTAGGGCTTTTCTTTTTCATGGTTTTTGCAGCCCACTTTCCTTTCTCTGAATCCTGCATGAATGAATTAGGCTTGAAGTGATCAAGGAGCTGCAAAAATGTTAATACTCTAAATGAGATCTTGAGTATTTGGGAAATATCATCTATGCTATAGAGTTCCAATTCTCCACTCTTGTTCCCTTCAGGTCATCCACTATATGTTGGTATTATAGATCCTTAATGAAAGTTTGCTAGGAGAAATTCTTTGTATGTTTTTTGTCTTATTTGGAATAGCTACTTCTACTGTTTTCAGTATCACCATTCAGACTTGAGAGCATAAAGGTCTTTCTGATTCTGCTCCCCGAGAGATAGCCTTTAAAAAAAAATTCACATGAGTTTTATTCACAAACATGCTAATGACATCTCAGCATCAGATTTGTCAGGGAGCCACATGAAAAAACCAAGATTACTGCCACACAAGTTATTTCTCAAGTGATTCTTACACCAAATTAATGCTGAGTTTCTGCATGGCCAAGAATTAAGAACAGCTGAAATTGGCCCTATAGTATTTTTTTTTTTCCCCAGTGCAGTATTCCACTTGAGATGAGAGTAAGGACCTAAAAAGCAGAGAAGTGGCTGGGCAGGAGCTATGAAATAGGAGCTTGGACCCACTGGCAGAGTGGTTGAACAGGTGAGAGAAGCTTGGAGCAAGTGCAGCAGGCGGGTGGGAGAAAAGGACAATGTGCCAATGTCAGTCCTGGGGGCAGACTGAGCTGAGAGCAGTGGTGTTTTATGGGGGCCTTTGAAAGTGTTCTTGTCGTGAAGTGAGACCAGCATGGGTGCTACTTACTCTTATTTAAAGGGAAATTGTTTGCCCATACAATGAACCAACCTGATCACAGCAATCTCTAACACTTTGCAGCGGTTGTACACCACACACAGCCGTTTCACAAAGGAACAGATCAGGCTTTTCCTGACTGGCAGCCATGCAAACACACCACATCCTGGAGGTCAAATGTGGCCCTTCCTCCCTCAAGTACCATCACCACTGGTGAGGTTGAGGTTTGGTGAAACATGAGAGTAACCCCTGTGCTCCCTGCACACTTGCAGTGAGAGCCCCAGTGCCTGCTTGGGCAAGGAGTAAAAGCAACAGACATCACTGCTCTGACTCAGAGCTGTGTTACCTGCAGACCAACCAGACAGATGCATTCCAGAGCATGAATTTGAATTCACTTCCATATGGGAGTCAGGCTATGGGACCTATCCCCTTGATGTCTGCCATATCCCCAGAGCCCAGAGTGAATGAGGACCTTGCATGGACCTCTGTGTTGGTGGCAGCTGGGGAGACAAGGCTTCATAGGCCCAGAGGGTCTACCTGTCCCCACAGCAAGCAGAAATCATCTCATCTGCTGCGATACATCCCTGGGATGCAGTAAAGCCTTGCTCTAATTTCATCTGCTGCTGATTTCACTGGCACATCCAGAGCACATCTGGAGCAGTCTCTCTATCCCAACAACTCCTTCCCACTCAGCACAAACCTGTACTAGGCCTTCTTTTAAAGATTGTTAAGCAAATTGAGAAATCATTATTTGTAAAGCATTCTGAAGATGGGAAATGGACCCTCCACCTGACAAGCTTCTGCTCTTGACTTGTTTCCATACCACATGTTTTTTACTACTCTGATATTCCTCTGCAATGTCACATTTTCCCCTGTATAACAGAGGTAGATTTTTGAGTTTCTGTTTTTGAATTTGCCATTGATATCTTGTGATCATAGATATAACTGCTCTGGACTTTGTCAATGTGTATAGTGGTTATAAAAAGCATCTAGCCAGCTAACAGGAAATGTGAAATGGAGGGACCTGATGAAAACTTCTGCTTGTTTTTTATGGGCTCATGTGAAAGGCAGATAAAAACATGCCAAGTAAACAAAGTTTTACTGCTGTTATTGTTTAGTTTGATATTTACTGTTTAGCATGATGGAAAAATATCGCGATATGATAGAGGACAGCTCTAGCAAAGGAAAACCTCCCTTGGTCCTTTTGGTCTCACATACCAGATAATTAGAATACAGCATACTTGATGTGTCTGGCAGAAGAAAAAAGAGAATGAGAGGGAAAATGTGCATTCTGCAATTCTGTTTTCACCAGGCACTGGCCAATAAATTATGTCTAGACTTTGTCCCTCAACCACTATGAAGAAGGTCTGGACTGAACCACCTATAATAAATTAATTGTGGTGAGAAAAAAAAATCACAGTGGGAAAAGAAGCAGGGTCTTCGTTTCAGCTTCCCATATAATTTCTCTGCCAATAAACAGCTTTACTATGATAGCTCAGCCAACAGGCACTCTTTTGAAAACTTGTACTGAAGCCCAGACTTTCTTACAATACCACAGTTCACTGACTTGCCAAATAGTTTCTGGGTAGATAGCACATCTGTATCTGGATCCATCCCAGTATTTTCTTATACAGCTAGACTCCATCTGAAGTATTTTACATAAAACCCTCTGTAACCTCTTCTTGTTTCGAGCTTTGAAATCAGAAGAATGATGAAATATTTAATTATCTGTGTGTCCCGCCAAGGCTCTTTCATTACTTACCTATAGCTGTCTGTGTGAAGAGGAGGAAAAAAAAAAGAAGACATTTTCTGAAAACAGGGCTGTGTCTGGGAGGTCTGTTTTTGGAAAAATGGTCAGCTCCAGCTCTCCCTTGAGGTGTTGCAATCCTATGCCTTCTGCACGGGAGGGGGGACAAAAGTTGTGACACAGCTCAGCTGAGCTGCAAGTGGGCTGGGCAGGAGCCAGCTCCCATGTAGTCCATGCATGGCATGGAAACTGATAGATAAAAGGGCCCACAGCTTTTAGAGTCAGGCAATTTGCACCTGCCAAATATATACCCACATATTTGTGGCCATGAAATGAGTTATACGTGTGAACCTCAACATATGCCACTTCTATTCTGTGATTTATATTCCCGACGAGGTAGTCAGAGAGGCAAACATGCTCAAATTTCAGCAATGAAGTGCAAACACAGATTTTCTGACTAGAACTTGCTCTTTACAAGTGCATCCCATTGCACAGCTTTATTTCAGTAAGATGAGAGAGTCTGGGTCAGAAGCAGGAGAAAATAAAATATACAACAGCAACTTAACAACCCACTCAGGGTTTATGTGACTCTTTGCTTTTACAATGTAATTTCATTCACTCTTATCTTAAATACATCATTCCTGTACCTGTGAGCCCAGCCTGCTGCTGTGGCAATGTGGGATGGTGGAGCAGGTTGCCATCCTGCAACAGGACTGTGACACAGAACCTGTTTAAGGCAAGCTTCACTATTAGCTGTTAGTAGTAGACACAAAGGTAGTAGAAAAAGGAAATTAAAATTAAACAGTGGATTTTCCACCTGACTTACCTCAAGCCCTTCAGTCGCACCATGCTTGTTAGGCTAGCAGGTTGAAACAGAGACATGCCAAAGATTTTCTGCTTCTCCGTTGTTTCTCCCAAGCAACAGCTCACTCTCTCTGGAAGCACTCTTATGAAACGTTGCTAGCGTCCTTTGTTCTTCTGTCCTTGGATGGCTGTGGGTCCTTGATTGCTCTCAGACAGAGCCAGAGATGGAACCATCATCAAAGCTATCAGTTCTGGCTAAACCTCTTAAAGATTTGTAAGTATTAGGGCTTTTTCCAGGCTGATGCTTGGTGAGTTAGGCCAGTGTAGTCATACAGAAAACATCTCTGTAAACAGGCTAGCACACAATATTAGATTGTTGCATGACAGTGCCAAATCTATTATAAGTACCCTTTGAAAACAGCATTAGAGCAGTCTATAAGGTATTAAGCTTGCCTGTTCAGTCATTCATAAGCCAGGGAATAACGAAGTTGAGGTATGGTGATTGAACATAAAACCTTTAGTGTGCTATTTGATGCATCATGTCTTCAATGGCACTTTAATTACAAATAGCACACTATTTCTCAAAGAATACCCTCCTACTTTCCCTGTCATCATAATTATTCCCACATGCAGGATTTTGTAGTGCTTTTCATTGTTACATGTTAATTTTTCCTTCTGAATATATAAGTAATTTAATTTTTTTTTTTATTTAGAGATATACAAACATTCATACACCCCCAACATTTTTATAGCTGTACCTTAAAGCTCTTTCTCAGACTAAATTATATACATCTCTTTATAAGCAACATGTGAAACAGGATTTTTGATTTTTATTTAAGACTTAATCCTGTTGAAATTCATAGCACTTATGCAGTTGAGGTTAATGATTTGGATTTATATAGTCAGGAACCAAACAGTCTCTGAAAGTCAAGGAGATTGCACTGCAAATTTTCCAGATCCCTTGAAAATCATATACATTACATATTTTTAAATAGTGATTTCGGGTTTATGATATGAGTTATCAGTACTTTAATATTCTAACATAAATGGAAATGAAAGTGACTTTAACACCTTTGGGAATAAAAATCATGGATGGAACAGGCTCCTGGCTGTACTACAGGAAGGTATAGTTCAGCAGCAACCAGGCTAATGCTGCAGTATATGAATATATCTACAGAGACATCATACAGTTCATTTCAGTAGGGTTTCTTGATGAGCAGTGTTCTCACAAGGGGACTTGAGGATGACAGTGTTTAGTGAACCACGGGTGAACTGAAGGCCTAGGAGAAAATTTTTAAGCTGCCTGTCTTTGTGTGGGATGGCTGGAACACAAATGGCAGTGGGAACTGATGTGATCAGAGCTGCCTTGACCAACTCTACAAGTGCACAGTAAGGAAAGAATTGGTGGGAGTCTCTGCCATGTCTTGTAGACCCAGGTCAGTCCATCACTGCCATTTATTTTGTCCTTTCAAACATGCAATTCAAGGAGTGGCTATAGGCTCACCTCTTTGGGTGGTGAACAGGATACTTTGGGAGGAATAAGAATGGGAAAGATAGGGAAATCTGATAAGGAAACAATAGGAAGAAAAGACTCCTAGGAGAAGAAAACCTGAAAGAAAATATGTGGACACTACTGGGTCCCGAGTAAAGTGTTAGATGATCAGAGGAGTACTTTTCAGACATCTGGCAAAGGCTTGGACATTTTGCACCTGGCTTCTGTAGTACTTTGGATGTACTGTAACCTCCTGTGTGTAAACATATGAAGCACAGGATGATATGGGATGTGGGAAGTCCTGGGACATGACTGAGACAGAGTCATTTACATTGAAATGTTCTAATTGAGTATTCCATTATTTTCATACCTACTTTAACAGTTTATTTTCATTCCCCTTCCCACTTCCCTAAAGCTGTGCTATTTCATTTTTTAAACCAAATCTGGGATGCAAGTGTGTGTGAAATACTGGCATCTTCATTTGAATTTCCTGGGTTTGCTTTTTTATCAGAACCTCTTGAAGAGGAGAATAAAGAAAATCATTTGGGATGATCTGTATTCAAGTGTGTCAACAGGTACAATAAGAAACCCAAATGGAGCTGTGCACATAGGAAAACATATGAAATAAATCAGTGCAAGTTAAGAGAACTTACCCACCCATCTTTGCTTTGCTGGAATGAATAGTGTGTAAGTTTCCACTAGATCATCCTTTGATTGTCAGGATTGATTAAGTATTTTCTGCTTTCAACTCTGAAGAGATGCTTTTAATAATTTTTTAATATTTTATCAGAGCACTATGTATGCTGGCTCCCATTAGCAATGAAATCTGTCCAGTGGGATTTGAATTTGACTGAAAGCATAGATTTTGCCTTTCTTCAGTTACTCTCTTGTGTACAAAACAGATGAGTAGTTAGTGCCAGAAGGACACCAGAAACAAAATAATGCCCCAAAATATACCTCCAGCCAGGTTACCAAATCTGAATGGATGTTATAATTAATATATATTTAAGTCCCACTTAACTGGATGCTTTGACTGTTATTACGCATTCAATGGTATCTGAATTATGATTTTCAACATCTTTTCATAAATCTAGTCAGTGTGCTTTACAAATGCCTGTCTTTAAAATGCCATTCAGGCACATGATTTGCATTGCACACACAAGCAAGCTTATCCCCTCTTGGGTGTCTTCAGGTACCTGCAAATGAAGAGGACACCTGAGGATAAATATACCTGTTTGGCCTTATAAAAGTCATTGTTGCCCTACTCCTGCTTGGTTCTTCATGTCTTACCTGTGCATTCTGAGGATCCCCCTTTGGCCCAGTAGTTCATTATTCCCTACTGGTCCTGAAACACCATATTCAAACTTTTTGACAAATGCCATCCCATCCCCTGTTATCTATTACGAATTTCTTTGATAGACTTACTTAAAAGCCTCCTTCTAACTTCACTTGTACCTGAAGTACAGAAATTTCCTATCAGAAGCAACTTTTCTTATGGTAATTTTGGGGAGCTGCTGTTTTAGTTGGAAAATCTTTGCTTGATCCCATGGCCACTCTACAACCCTACGCTGGTTGGCACACTAATAGCTACTCACCATGGAGGCAACTACTTAACTTCTGGATGATGATCATCCCCAGCCAGTTCGGATTTTAAGGAACCAGTTAGCTTAAAGCAGGGAACTGTTATCCTTGAATGACCTATGACAGGTTGAAGTACCTCAGTAGGGAAAAAATAAACGGCTAAAATAAGAGGCATAACAGATATGTTGCTGATCCAGGTAATATACTCAACTTTGAAATGGAAATGAAGATGAGTTGAGAAAAGAAAAAAAACTGTTTTATTTAGATTAACATGTTAAAAAGGGCTGAGGAATCTGAGAGCATTTGGAAAGGAATGAAAGGACTTTTTAGCAGAGCTAGAACAACTCATTTTAATGAATTAAAGATTTGGGTTAAATTGTAACAGACATAACAAATAGTTAGGGCATTAAATAATCATCACCTGGCCTGTTAACAGATTTAGAAACCTTCTGACCTTGGAGAAGTCAAGTTAATCTAATTTGTTGTAGTTTGTTTTGTTTTTTTAAATCAATAATCAACTTTTCCTCTTTTGAAATTACACATTTAAATAAAGTACTGAAAACAATTAATTACCCTTTGAAGAGACGGGTGGATAAAATCCCCTTTTTACAGTTCAAATCTGCAATCATTTTCTTTCATGATTCCTTCAACATGTCTCAGTTCTTGCTGAAACTCTGAACAATTTGGAAGACTTTTTGTGTATCAGAAAGGTGGTGTTTTCTTGGATTTATGTAATCACAGGTTTTCAACTGCTTTAATGCCATTAACTAACATTTCCAAGTGTTTGGTGTGTGGAAAGATCAATGGCTTTATTAATCTAAATGTATTACTCCCCTCACCCTTCCCTATTTCAAATCTGTTTTCTGTTTAAAGTTCTCCATAACCTCAGCCTTATTCTAGGTTAAATGTTGTATTAATCAAGCTGTGGATAAAGGCCACATATATGACTGAAGCTGTGTTTATTAGCTTTAGAGAAGCCTTTGATTTGGTCACACATTCTTTGCTCTTAACAAAGCTTCAGAATAGTACAATATGGGGTTTATGTCAATCCCTAAATTGGTTATCATCATATTTAAGCAATAATGGGAAACAAACTATGTTCACTATAGTGGCATATGACCTGATTTTAAACTCTCTGGTGCAGGTGTTATCTGGTATGGTATTCTTCTTCTTCTAGTACTCTGGTTGTTTTCTTTGGAAATGTCATATTTAATATGCATGGATAAATAGAATATCTGCTTTCATAAAGAACTTTTATTTTAATCCTCCCTTTAATCATAAAGTAGACTTTATTTGTACTTTCCATCTTATGCAAGATGTGCTCTGAGGAGAGGAAAATGGGAGATGTTCAAGCAGTTAATTGCTTCATGGTGTTATGAAAAGCTGTTTTGAGCCTGTGTGCAGCTCCAGCCTTCCTGTGGCTAGCAGGATTTCCAACTGCAGGGCTATCCTGTAGAAGGCTTTATTGCCTTGATTCTGTTCTTTGATGTGCTGGGTACAATCCCCACCCAGGATTAGGCATATGATGTAAACTCAGTCTGAGCCTCTAAAGGAGAAGGCCACCCTTCCAGATATCAGTCAGCACAGAGGGGCTATAGGTGACAACAACATGCAGAAAATGAGAATACTTATATTCTGAGAACATCCTGGCTGTCAATACCTGCTCTTGTGCTGGTAGAATAGGGAGCAGAGGAAACAAATATTTTACCCTCTTTTAGTGCATCAGTATAACAACTGACTATTGTGGATATTTATATACCAGTAACATTAATATTATAACAGATGTGTTAAAAAACATTATATCTGTTAAGAATGTGGTCACCAGAGCTCAGAGCAGGGCTGTGCCTCCCACAGAGACAGTGGGTATAAAGGCTAGCCTTCATCCCCATCGTGGACAAATTAATATGGTGCCTGGAGGGCAGGTTTCAAGACTTTATTGCGGCTTGGTCTCCATGTCCACTTTCTACTTACATGGACAATAATTTCTCAAAATGCAGGGAGACCCAAAGGTTAACATAATTCTCCCTTCGAATAGTCAATACTTGCAATGTATAGCCACTTACTTTTATGGTCTCTGAGGCAGTGACTCAGCCCATGACAACAAGCACACCTGATTTAGAATATAGTATTCTAAATTGCTGAAGTATTTTTAAAAATATTTTTCCTTCTGCCAAGGCTCATTGGCTGGGTGCTAAAGGTGGAAAAGCATTACAGTTGTAAACAGAGTGCAGTTTTTAACAGGAGGAGATTTGACATCTGAAACTGGCACTAAGAGATGTGATGCAGTCATTGGCACAGGGATACTTCATGCCGCAGCACCAGTTGACACACAGAATGATTCTGTGATAAAAGTAAAAATATTTTCTTCATCCTCTGTTAGAATTCCTTCATTATGAGCTCTTGGATTTTCTTGGAGATGTGGACTGGCTTATGCTGGAGGCTGGGAATACTGGAAATAAATCTTTTCACCTTTTAGAATGGATGCTTTGTTGGATTTTTGAGTCTTGTTTTCCTGTTCTATTGTTACTATTAACTAAATCTTAAGGCAACTCTGTGTAAGGTTATTTTTTCCAGTGATGTCTGCTGTAGCTGTCTAGATCACTTTGTGAACTGGAATCTGCTTTGATGCATTATATGCACTTTTTAACCTTCAAGCAAATTATTTTCTTAAGAGCAAGGGAGAAAAATTTTCAAATAACTAGTTTTCAAATATTTTCTGAGAAGAAAATCTGCATCAGTGTTCAGCACAACTAATCTCTGCAAAATGAAATATCCTTCATGTAGCCACCATATTTGATCTAGCTTCGGAAAAGCCTAGGAAAAAAGTCATATCAGAGGGTCTCACAGAACTGCAGATGCAACATTCCACTAAAAGTGACTTAAGAAGAAGCTATTCATGCCACAAACAATCATAAGTGGTTCCTGCTTAAGCATCTTCATGACATTTTTTTACCCAGGTGAATGGCATAAAAAATTGCCAAAATCGTGGTTTAAGTACTACAAAACTACAAAACTCCCACCAAAGAAAAAGACACTGAAAATAAGTGCAGATTTGTGAGGTGTCCTGTAGATCTGAGAAGTTCCACCTGAAAACCTTTGCTTTTAGAAAAGTGGAGTGGGGCTGCTATCAAAGAGACAGGAAGACAGTCAACAGGAGTGAACACTGGATTTTCTACATTTTAGCTTCTTTGCAAGGCCATTCACATACGTCATTATGGCATGATTTCTGAAGTAGTCTGGAGGAGCTTTGTGAAAAGTTTGTAAGGTCACTTACAGACAGCAACATCAAAACTTTTAAGTGCTAGAATATCCCTTCCCTCTTCTCTTGCTGTCCATCATATTCAGTGGAATGAGAGCAGCAGGACCAGGTCAGAGTTAAGGTTGGCTGCCAAATTTCAAAGCTTTCAAAACCTCCTTATTTCATAACTGCAACATTGTAATAACACTGCTTTAAATTAGCTGATATGTATTTACTAACTTAATCTTAGTACAATGCAGGGGCTTAAGGGTCTGGGAATATTGCACAGCTTTGATCTCTATAAACCCCTATTAGCACAGGTACTGATACAATTATCTGCAGGGTCACTCTACATACTTACAGGCTAGCAGTCCAATCAACAGATCAAACTACCTCATTTATCATCATGTGATCTGTTTCTAATTAGTTCACTCCAGTTAATGGTTTCTTAAAACTGCCTTTTTTGAGTTTTTTTTTTTTTTTTTTCAGAAACACATAAACCACTTGAAATAACTTCTCAACATTGGCTAAATAGATTATTTATTTTCTGGCATGTTTCCAGTTGTATGAGTTACACAGAATTTATTTACTTCATGAAATAGGTAATTTCTTTGCTCTCAGAAATGGAAGGCACAGAACAATGTTGGGGTGATGGTAGAGTCTGACAAAAACCTTTTTAACACATTCAGTACATTGTCCTGGGTCATGGAGTCTGACATTGACGGTTTTAAAATAAGTCTAAATGCACCTAGTTTTATCTCCTTCCAGGAAAGCATAATCATGAGGTTTGCTGAATGATTGGTACTCTGTGAACAAATGTCAAAAGACTTGAAGGTATAGGTTGTACTACTAGTGTGGATTGAAACAAAAAGGAAACATCAACAGTTTTGCATGCCAGTCGTAAATTGCTGGTCTTAATTAAAGTGTAATAAAATTTTTAATTTGATCAAAGCATGTAGCACCTATTGTAAGCCTACTGTTTCATCAGGGAGATTTATACCCTTTGCTTTCTTCTCAGTACATCTAGTAATTGCATCTGCTTATTAGTAGATTTGCTATTAGAAATACACCTCTCCTGATGGTCTGTGGGCCAGGATTTAGTGTTATTAGGCTTGACCTGGTTTGATTCCCTGTCAAAGAAAACCCTTCAGTCTCAAGCGTTTTAATAAACTGCTGTGACCAGTGTGCCAGGAGGAGTGAAGTGGAATTTAACCAGATTGATATACTGGTGTGGAGGGGCTGTAAAAAGCATGAAACTACCAGTCTTAAAAATAAAGATATAGTTAAACTTGTAAAGAATGGCTGTCTCAGAAACTCATATTGGGAGCTTTCATCAAAAACTGAAGTGTTAATAAGTTGTCATATTAATTTCTGCAAAGCAAGCATTCACTTCTGAAGGAGAGTACACATGGACACAAGCCAGGGTTGAAAATCCTGTTTTATTTTTCCCAAAATCAAGTGATTCCCAAGTTTCAGGTATCATCAGCTCAACACAACCTCTTTGCTTCCAGGTGACATGCTAGGTTTTTTTCTGGGAATTTTTCTTTTTCAGTAAGATTTGAAAGGGAAGGTAATCTCTGAAATAAAGTCATGGTTAGCACCATGCACAGGCAGACACCTGCACATTGTGTGTGGCAGGGAAAGATATGCAGGCACAGTCTGTACCTCCAGATTTTCTGTGTAAAATCGTGGTGTCCCAACTCAAATAATAAAACATCTGTGTGATAAATGCTTATCATGCAACTTCCCATAACTTTCATAGGATGAAGCTAAAGATAGGGTAATAAAAGGCCAGCAATGGAGGAAAGAAATAATTTGGAGAAGGAGAAAAAGGTTAAAAAATTGTAACTAAGGAAAAGGGATAGGAAAAAGTGTTTTGTCTCTTTTAAATGTTGGTGACTCAGGCACTGAGACAAGCTCCTGCCCTTGGACGTCCAAGCCTCGCCAGGAGCAAAATTTCCCACTTTCACATGTTTCCTTTCAGATCATCAGAAGGTAGGGAAAAAAAACCCAACAAAATGAGAGAGACCATTCTTCCCTATTTTCTCCAGATTTGGAAAATAATAATTCCCCATGAAGCCCCTCTCCGTTCAGTGACATCTATATTGTCAACAGAAATAAGGACCCAGAAATGCAAACTTCTGTGGTAAGAGCAGTGTTCACATCCTATTGTTGCCTGTTTGGCCATCAAAGCTGGCTTTAATATCTTATGATTTTTCCTCTGTAAGGAGAAGTTCCTATAAAGATAATTATTGCTCCCAAGCTCAAGAAAATATCTCATGTTTTTGACACCCTCTTTGCAGTGCTTCTTCGTATCCATGGAGAAATTTTGTGCTATGATGGGTTTTGTTAGCAGTTGGTACCTCTAATTATAGCTAAGTGGATACTCCTGAAACTGAAATACAAGTTGCTTTAGCCAACATGTTACATCCGGTCTTGTCCTTCTGAAAGCACCTGGTATACCTGCTATGTGTTGGTGTTGTGCTGTTTTAGACAGTGATTCATTTATAATGAATTAGACTGGAAGTAGATGTGATTATAACACATTCCTTTATATTCAAGATAGGTTTATTCCCTGACTTCTTTGCTTTCTTTTTCTTCATGGAAACTACTTGCCAAAGTGGGAAATGTATGTGCTCTTTTAGGAAAGCCAAGAAGTAACCACCGTGTGTTATCTGTCACTAAAGTCATTGAAGGTTGGTCAATTTTATACCAGGATATGATTTTTTCAACAGAGTGAAGGGATATTGTTTAAATGATGACAAATGTGAATCTCTATCATAATAGAGTGACTTTTGATATTTTTTTCCACTTGAAGTTTTGCTACTGTTGTTTCTTTGCTGTATGCTTGTAGTGCAATGTGGATATGTTAAGGCCTCTCAAGGACTATGTTCAACTGTTTAAGCTCTTAAATGCTTCATCATTCTTTGGTTCCACTGAGAGTCATAAAGCTCTTACAGTCACTACTAAAGAGTACTGTAGAACAAATATTATGTCACATTGGCATATACCGTACCTTTTGAGCCCTGCCAATATTGTAGTTTTTTCTCACCCATTGCCTCATGAGCAAGGCTCATGCAGAGGTTCTCATCCATATCTACATGGTGAAGTTTCAAGATTATCCTAGATTTCAATTCTAACTTTTTTGATTAATAAATAGCCATATTTTTGGCTTTTACCTGCTGTAAGGTGACAGATACCTGCAAATCACAAAAGAAAATACAGTTTCAGTTTTCAAATATCAAAGATATCACATGGGGCATGAAAAGTAAATGGCATGGTATGCACTGAGAATAAGTGCCAGAGTTTGCATAAGAAAATGTTATGAATTTCATAGTGTGCATAATAAGTTCTTTACAGTGTATCCAAGACCATCATGAAGAAGACTTACAGAAATGGGTAATATTTTTATTTTACATTTTTTATCCTTCTTTGGAGTGGAAGAAGTTCCAGTATCATGAGGACAGGCAGGAAAATAAATCTCATCCAGTAAGTAATGGGAACTGTTTAATTTGTCACCTTTAGGAAGTGGGAAGGAAAAGACATAATTATCTCAAAAATATTTGAATTACATATATATCTTAAATGAGTTCTGAAGAATAATAAATTCACAGCCTTGGAACTAGAACCATCTCTATTTTTCACAGTGTTTGGGTTTTCCTTGAAGGATGTGGAACTCCTATTTGCACTGTCTTGGAAGCTGTTTTTGTGGTTTTGAATCTTTACATAGAGGCAGTTTTGAATCACATGCTGTAGCATATGTCTAGCCCAGCTGTTCTCTCTGTACTTATATGGTCCCTTCACTATAAATCTCTGAGCGGATCAAAAGTAAAAACAAAATTACTCTTGCAGTACCCATGGTTGAGGAAGCTTTTGCTGTCCACCATTAATTATATAGGTAAGTTAGAGTTGAGGATTATGAAGTGTTTAGTCTCAAATCAGTCAAAATGTCTCTGACTGCTTGAAGTTCTCCCTCTGCTGAGTCCCAGCCAAGGGCATCTTCTTCATTACACCTTTTTCCAGGAAGCACGAATGTGTGCATTTTTTGAAATTACATGTATGGGCAGTCCTCATGTGGCACTGATGTCTTCAAAGATGGGAACTAATTGCAGCTAAAATCCTCACTGCTGTACAGCTGTATTCTGCCCAGCCCTGGAAAGGATGAAACGTTCCAGAAAAGGAGACTGAAAGCAATTATCTCTGCATTTTTTATCTGCCTCTTACACTGTTAGTACCAGTGAACCATCTCTACTTACATACTTTTCCCTAACCCACAATAGTTCTAGATCTAAAGTTTAACACAAAGACCAGATCCAGCAGATATTTTTGCCTTTTTTTATACACTGTGCTATTTTAAATGGGAGAAAAAAATAAAGAAGGAGCTGTTTTGATGAAAGCATTTTTCTCTGACACAGCTAGGCATAATAATGTATCCTCACAAATACCTCAGCTTTCAAATGCAAGAAGGCATTCTCACGTTTATAGCATAGAAGGTGCTACTGGGATATTCCAGATTCCCTTCATTCCCAAGAGATCTGCTAATCTCAGATAAATGAGGGAGGCAGTTTGCTTGGCCTGAAATTTCACAATACTGTGATGCACTTGGGGAGTTGCAGGACCCAGGCACAGGGCTACAGGCTCCTCTTGCACCTGAGTGTACCACCAGCTGGACTCAGAGGAAGATCCCAGTCTGGATGAATTAGCATAAAACCACTTCTGAACAGCCACAAACTTTAAACAGTTTCAGCTGCCCCTTCACCCATTTGAATTTACTATTGGCATTAAGATACATGAAATAACCTTGTTTTATGCACTTAGCAGATAGATGTATCAGATGGGTGGTGTCACCCAGGCAGTGTAATGGGAGACCATGTCACCCATGGATGTTGGGCAGAGACAGAGGGAAAATTGCATGTGCTCCCCCTGGCTCTGGCTTGTGGGAGTTGCCACAAAACCACAACTTTCTGTCAGAAAATAAAACTGATAAAAAAATGTTCAGATGGAGCTTTTAAAATGCCTTACGCAATCCAGATTGCACTTGCCCTCCAAGATAAACAATCAGTCAAGCCTTGGAGAAGTGGGGTGGTGTTCAGGACAAGTGGGCTATCCCAGCTGAGCATCTGGACTCACTAGGTGAGTGCAAGATCATTATCCTATATCCTTGGGCAGTCCACTGGGGTAAATGCTGCCTGAAAAGACAAGTTTTGAGATCTACTGATGTACTACTTTGCTGTGGAGTGTACCTTATCAAATATTTATAACACATGGTCTAGAACTCTGTTCCTTGACAAATGGCTAAACTACAGTAAAGATGTCCTGCATGTTTTCCTGATGAAAACATTCTTTTCAGAAGTTCAGCCTGCAAATACCAAGTCATAAAAAGGAAATCTATAGCAAATTGTTGTGGTTTTAAAGCAGTAAATAAAAAATCACTAGAAAACTTACTTATTGCTTGCTGTGAGATATGGATTAGAGCAAGAGCAAAACAGGCTTAAAACTTAAAAGGAACAAAGAAAGTTTATTAACAAAAACTAAAAGAATAAGAAACCAGAATAAAACCTCCAGAAACCCTTTTTCCACCAGCTACCCAACCATTCCCTTGTTCACATGACAACATAGAGACAAAAAAATTTTGGTGGTTAAAACAGTCCCAATTTTTGCTATAGTCCTTTCATCAGTCTTTGCAGAGAAAAAGAAGTCTTCTGCTAATCTATGGAAACGTAAATAATTGAAAGATATACACTCAAGGTATATGGATGACTGGAATAGCTGTTCCAGGGAGGGAGTTCCAGGAACAAGAGGTTGTTGCTACCTCTTCAGGAATGAATATTACTATTTTAGCACTTTTTTGAACACTCTTGGAGCTATACTAACAGACATTAATGACATCGTAATCAATAAAGACTTGGAGAGTATTCTCTTGCTCCTCCTTCTAGTTGCTAAGGTTGGCTCTATTTGGACTGTGTCTAGAATGCCACAGTACCTCCCAGAGCCAGAGAGGTTCTAGCCATGAACCATGAAGGAAAGGCTGGAGGACTGTGCTGGAGCAGTTCAAATGACAGAAAGGCTCCAGGAGGTAATAGCTCTAATGCACTAGCTGATTGCACTGCAGCAATCAGTGTGGCTAAATAGCTTTGGATGGGCCAGTGAGAATGTCTGAATGATCTGACATACACTTGGTTTGGAGGGACAGAAAACACCTTGTAATGAATAAAAAAAAAATCTCTGTTGTTTTGGTCACTGATATTTGTCCTCAGAAGTTCCGTCTTAAACTCATAGATACATCTGAAAGCAGAGACGATCCTCATCACATGTGCCATCTCCAGGCCACCAATGCCTCAAATTTATCTGGACATCATCAGTGTGGAGAGGGAAGCATCCTTCCCAGTGGTGGAAGCTGTATCTTCTAGTTTTCTGTCAGGCCCTGGGCTCAAGTAGGCAGAGATGTTCCTTGAGGTTTGCCAGATCCTTTGTCAGGGATGCAGCTGCTGAAAAGAGACTTTTCCTTTTGACAGAAATTGAAAAGGCAACCTGAAAAAAACATGTCTTCCTTTTTGGAAGCATTTAGGACATGAGTTGTCAACATTTCACAGGTTTGGAAGTCTGACATGCATCTGTACATCTCTGGAGCACAACTAATCTTCCAGTTACTCAAGAGAATTTTCCTGAGCAATTATACCCATAAGACTCCCACTCAAATATCTGTGTGCCAAGATAGTCTGAACAGTCAGGACATGAGCAGTGTGATTCACTTTCAGATGTAAAAAAACAGTTCTTGAAAAGTATTACTGTATACAGCAACTCTGGCAAGAGGTTCTGGAGGAGTCCGAAGTCTCCTTGCTCTGTGCTAAGGAAGGCAATATTACAGCGAGTCTGAGCTCTTTTCCTCTGCAAGAATAGCAGCTCTTAAGTAGAACAGACATGAAGCACAAAAGATCCCCAGGAATTCCAGTAACCACCCTGAGCCAGATTTTAGAGGCTACATCCAATACAACAACATACCTTTCTTTCATATGTTAATGAAATATCAGCCAATAACTTGTGTAGAACAAATCCTCTTATATGTATACGCATGTAGCTGTAAGTTGCCAGGGTAGACCGAAGCTCTAAAGCAAGAGATCTTCAGCGAGGATAAGTCAGCTTAGTAACATTTTCAGTAGACATCAAGTGAAAAATTGGCTGTACAGCTGAGGATTTTGTTAATGCCCCAGTACTGCAGTTTTCTAAGCTGTTTCTTTTCTGTCATGTGGTGACTCTCATTACCTATATGCAGTTGTTGCCTCACAAATTCAGCTGGTGTGGTTTCCAGTTTGGATCTAGATCTGTGAAGCCTGAAGGAGGGGCATTCCTCTGGGACTAGGTTAATACTGCCTTCTCTAGTATGAATGGTCTTTGTATTTATTTTGAACTTTATTTTCTGGTGGTTTTGAAATGACATTAACTGCTGTATTCTTTAAGCGGTGCTGAAAAATCAAAAGCATTTAGTTTCCAAGGATATACTTTTTCTGAAAACTGAACAAGAAAATACACTGTACGTGGCAAAGGGAACAGAGTGAATAAACCAACAAAACCCACACACCATCAAAATATCAACAGTGACTCATAAGGCTTACAAATTGCTACCTATGAGTTCCAGGTGTCTGAAGTAAATTATTTAAACTCAGCATAAACCACACATTGTGATAGAGGTCAAGTTCTTAATTTTGCTGCTAACAATGGTGTTCGACAAATGCAAATACAAGAAACCAGCAACCATTATTGACACAGCAAAATTCTTATTAAGCATTCCATTTTGTATTTTAAGCCATGTCTAAGCCAAGTTGTAAGGAAGGTTTTCTTACCTGACTCCTAAGAAAACAATATCCTCAAAGGTAACCTAGTCCCAAGAAACACAACAAGATTATTAGGTACCTAAATCCAGTGTATCTGCAAATCATTTGGGAATGTAATTTCCAAAACAGACTCAAATTAATCTATCTACTGTCAATCACCTATATTTTTTCTACAGGTAACTGAGTTATCAAAATATCCTAAATAAAAATACTCTTCCCCAGAGCAGACGATCAGTTGGGCACCTGATCGTCTTTCCAGAGGTATACCAATGAATAAACAAACATGCAGGCTTTGCATAGTTTTGTAAATCACATCAAATTCTAGTATCAAATATTTATAGCTAGGTGAAAAAACAAAAAGGACTATAAACATTCGGTCTCAGTTTCTCTGTCACTTTCAATATTTTATCACTTAAGATTTTGGTCAAAAATTTTCCAAAATTTTGCTTCCATATTATGTCACTGTTTCTCTGAATGTTTTTCTCATATTTTTCTGCTTCATCTCTTCTGTCTTTATGAACCACAGAGGTTTTCCAAGTCTCTCATGTTTTTCTTTTAATACAGCCTCAATATCTCCTTGTCTTAATTTTTTTTGGAAAAAAAGTGAGAGGTAACTGGCTCTGTCGAAAATGTGGCTCGTACAAATGCCAGGTATAATAGTGAACCGTTATCTCTGACTGGGAATGATATGACAGAACTCTCCCATATATTCCCTAAACGAAGTTATGAAACTAAAGAAATGATAAATGGTATTCTGATAACCACTCTATCTTCATGTAGCAGATTTCCTGTACCCTGAGAAGTCCAGTGGTGTAACATATTAATCATAACAGCTAGAACTTATAAGCGTCCTGGGAAAATTATCCAGATGTTACCTGCTGGAGTTTAGGATTGGTAGTCCAAGAACAGGAGAGATGGGAACAGGAGGCCATTGCTGTGAAAAACTGAGGTCACTCAGGTATGGCCAATCTTTATGAATGTATTGTGGGTTTCTGAGCAAGACCATGCATATGAAAGGGTAAAATTGAGGATGGAATGGGAAGCGGTTTTGCTGGTACACATATGTGGTCGGCACACTCCGAACATTGCAAAGACATGCTCCTTCCTTGCCAGTGCCAGTAGTTTGACCTTTGACTAGTGACAGTGAACACCTTTGGAAAAATCCAAAAATTCAGAGGTGAAGAGAGCTGGTGGTACATAATTGAAATAATTTGCCTAAAAAATTACTCTGTATGTCTGCTCTGTGAATATGTGTATGTATGAATGTATTTGGCTTTACTTTGTGATTGTCATTCTTGTGTTTGATGATGATACATGTACTGCTGTAAAATGGAAATCCAGGTTTTAGAAGAACTGGGATGACACTGTACATCTAAATATAGATGAGGAGTAGCTGTGCAAGTTGTTAGGTTTATCCTGCATTTAGTGGAGGTGATGAGAGACAGCTTTCTGTGCTGAGCAGGAAGGTCTCACTTTCTGAGGTACCAAGATTAGGAAGTTGCTGTGTGTGTGCAGGGAACAGCCTGGAGGACACAGAATGTTTGAAAGAGAAATGAAGCTGTCCAAAAGCTGACATCTTTGACAGAGAAACTGGGGAGAATGGGAACATGCGAACAGACCTGTGAATCTCTGAATGCTAAATGGAGAAACTGAAACTTAAAAGGAGTGATAAAGGGGAAATTACTGGATTAGGAATTACTGTGTTAAGAGGATCTTCCATGAGGGAAATACAATAAATGACTAAGAGTAATTTCACTTCAGGGTGGTGAAGTGCTCTCAGATGAGCAATAAGCCTGTAATGAAGAACTTTTTAATATGCTACCCTTCAGGGAAAAGTTATTAAAACCCTTGCCAGTTCATTCTCTCCAAGGTAGGTTTCAATTTGCAAGAGCTACTGAGCCTTCCATGTGACACATCATGGCTCTGTCCCTTATTTAACTTCTGCCTAGAAGTGGCCACAAGCCTTTAATCTGGGATGGGTGGATATAATTTTTTTTCCTGAACTGGCTATTTGTTCTTCAAATGTTGTTAATTTCAGTGGGAATCCTTCCTTAGCTACTTTGGAAAGATGACTCAAATCCTCAGTGGCTTCAGATCAGCATCAAAATCTGTGCCAATGGGCCAAGGTCATGAGATGATCCCAAAGCAGCCCCCAGAATTACAGTTGATACCTACCATGTAGACATAAAGAAAAAAAAATAGAAAATGTTCTGTTATTTGTGTTCACTTCAAATTATGCAAGAGCAACATTATGCTGTTCTTTCACATCAGTGTTCTCCACCTTCAACTCCTTTTTTCCACTTGAACTGAAAGCCTTTCTAAAGGATAAGACTGGAGTTTACAAGAGACTTCTAGATGCCAGTCCTACAAATATCTTTGCACATGGTTAGCTTTATGCACAGGGGTGGTCTTGCTGATGTCAAGTTAAGCACATGCCTAAGTGTTTAGAAGACTCAGCCTTACATCTGACATCCAAGTAAACAGACAACCATCTTAAATTCTCTAGGAACTTCTGATCAAAAAGGATGTGTTATTAAAAACATACCAAATCTTTCAATGTATCTAAATTCAGCATAAAAAGTTTTTAAAGTAAAATTACCTTCATGGCTTTAAACCTTTAATTAGTGAAATCCCTTTTTATTCACTGAAGTTTAAAATGTCACCTTTATTTTAATATCTAAATGTCACTTTATAAATTATAAAAGGTCAAATACATCTCCACTTAACAGAATTTATTCTATTGATACCCCAGTCAAGCATCAGTCACTCACCTTCATTTTAATTAAACAGATTCTCTTGTATTCCAGGCTTTGCAGATAAAAAATTTATTCCCATAGTGATGAATTCAGTATTGTAATGACACCCACAAGTAACAATTTGAAAGACGGCCTATTACGCTTGCACAGCCTCTTCCATCCAGTGTTCTCAAGCCACTTTGTAAAACTCACACAAGTATTCTTAAGCCAGAGGAGCACTATTGTCTGTGTGACGGGGGGTGGGTACTGACAGGGGCTGCTGCACGGGTGCGTTCCGCACTGCACCATGCGCTCGAGGATTAAGTTCTCCAAATCTAAAGGGCATTGTTTGTTTTCAAGCTTCTTTGACGAGGCAGGAATCCAAGAGGACTCTGAGCAGTAACAGATCCTGCCACTTACAGACAGACAGAACAGTGGCTATTTTGTGGTCTCAGGTGTCCTCAGACCTGGGAAGGGGCACAGTACCAATAGTCTGTGCTTCAAAGGCATGACAGCATGAACAAATGACTAGGTGACATTCTTTGAAGGTAACAATTTAGTTGATGAATTTAGACATCACACTCTTTTTTCCTATTTGTAAATTGTCTGTAAAGTAACTGACTTTTCCAAATTTTTAGATACCACAGTAGCATTTGTTTTTGGCCTGTGGGCTAATGGAAAAATGGATTGTCTGAATATTCACCATGTATTGATTACTGCTTGTGCCACATGGTTGGCCAGCTTAATGGTGTGGTCTATCTGTTTCCTGACTGCACACTTCAAGCTTCATGAGCAGGAATAATCTTTTTGTTCCTTCTTTGTGAGTTATTCATGAACACATGAAGTTGATAAATGAACATTGAGAGTTAAAAAAATATAACTATTTAAGTGGCTTTTGAGAGTCTTCATGATATTGTTATGCTTGAAAATATTTATTTGGTGCAATGCCTTTGCATCCCAGGGTTACTAGGGAATAAAGTCTTTCATCTTCCAGATTGCTGGGATGAATGAATTTGCACATACCTGTAGAGCAGAATTTTTGTTCAGGAGACTCAAATCTGGTTTTGTGGATGTTGTATTTTGTCAAACCTAAACCATAAATTTCCATCAAAGTGACTCAGTTTAAAATAACTGCTGTTTTGGTTTTTCCAAATAACCGGAAAAAAGAGCTCTAAAGAGACTCAGTAGCTACATGAGAGAACATAGAATATTCTGTGAACTACAAATAGATTTTCCCTTCTATCTTACTGTAGAATGAATGTATATATAGATAGAAAAGGCATCTGATATGCCTCAGCAGAAAAGATATCAGCCATGAAGTTTCAGAACACTTTCAGAGATATTTTAAGAGCAATAGGTAATAATCTATATATTTTTTCATAAATATATGCTGAGGTTACCAGCTAACTTACACAGTAGATGGAATATAGGACACATGGCCTTGACTTTGAAAATCTACAGCTTTCTTCCCCTTTGACTAGAAAACCACCTTCATTCAGTGTAAGAAATATGTAATCACATTATCTTGTTTGACATGCCAAGCAAGAGCCCCTCTGGGAATGGTATCAGTGTCTAACAGGCAGCACCAACCCACATGCAGCACCCTAACAGAGTCCAGTCGAATTTAGAAGGGAATAAGGGATGTCAAATATCCTGTCCGTCTGCCTTGCAGCTTAAATCTTTACTGTAAAGCCAACGATCTGTGAAAACCATTTTTCACAGTTAGAAAAGAAAACTCACGGATTCATGTCTCTTGAAGGCTTGAGGTGTGACTTCTAAACCTAAGATTACATTTAGCTAATGCACCTTGCTTTGTACTATAGCCTTGAAAGAAAATCACAGAATAGACTGAGTTGGAAGGATCCTCTCTTCAGGCAATGGGCTGTACAGGGATCAAGTCCATGACCTTGGCATTACTAGTTCCATTCTCCAACAAACTAAGCTAATTTATGATCATAGCATGTCACCAGTTTTCCGGAACCTTAAAATTTGTCCTTTTTCAAGAAGATTTGGATTATCAAAACTCTATTAACCTATCTACAGTAAAACTAGATTAAATGTAACTAGCACAACTTCAGATGAAAATAAAACCCTTATGCACAAGTTTTAGGAAACCCTAGACCATAAAAGCTGGATAATTGACTAAGAAAAAAAAAAAAGATGATTTTTGTATCCATGTTTTTGGTGCTAAAAATGGTGTAATGAATGTGTGCAAAAAATCATAGCTCCCTTTTATGGGATTATTTTATATGATCCTGCGTACTGATGACCAGTGTGGTCTCATTTTGACAAGGGTCATTCAGGAGGGAAGGTTATGTCTGAACAGTGTTACAGAAGCCTTTGCTCTTATCACTGAGAAAACTGCATCTGAGTCAATTTAAGTGCCCCAGGAAAACATCTTAGCTCTTTCTATGGCTACCTTGCTCTAGGTCAGGCTGTCAGAACTGGTGGCATGGCTCCTGAAAAATCTTTTTCATTGCCAGAATTGCTTTCTCCAAGCATAATCATGTTCAATTACTTAAAATGAAAAAGAAACTCCTTTTCAACTTTTTACTCAGTTTTCAGGAGTCCCAAAATACACCTTTTCTAAACAACTCTAGAACAATAGCTCCAACTGTAGCTCCAACCTCTGCACACACCCTTGCACTCTGTAGCCCAGATGATCCAAATCTGCCAGTCTTGTCATGCCCTTATCTCCTCTGCTTGCTGCTCACCCCTGACCTGCTCCAGCTTGTGTTCAGACCTTGCACACGCCCAGGCAGTAGTGATGGCTTTGCTCCATCCTAGCAGATACACCATGAGCAAGACAAAGACACTTCCCCAGCGGTGCCTCTGTCTGCTTGAGAGGTTACCTGTGATCAGTCCCACAAGATGAGGCCATACAGTGAGGTGCTTGCTTTCCTGCTAACATGAGGGACAAAAAAGGCAAGCTGTTTGTTTGGGCTGCCAACCTGGCCCCCAGGAGTCCAGCACAGCACTGGTGTTGTTGTGGGGATGTAGCAGCCTTCAAGGTGGTCCTTGCCTCACTGTCTTTATTTTGGCTTTAGATTGTAAGTGAGTAGAGATTTACATGCCCACTTTATCTTCTTTTGAGTACCTCCTCAAGCGTGAATTACCACGGTACTATCCAAGAGTCATTTTCCCATGCCAGACCTCAGCACTGTGTAACTCCAGGCCTTGGCAGCAGCAGCAGTGAGGGCGCAGGTGTCGAGCTGTGTTAACTGGCAAAGCAGCTTCTTTTCACACATTTTAGCACAAGGTTACAGTCTAAAGTGTTTGAACTCTGAAGATTAGTAGGAAAACTTATTGTTAAGGTGATCTACCCTTAAAGAAAAGCTCTTTCTCCTAGTACATCTCTACTGCACCATTTATCTGTGCAGAAAGCCATGACACCATCAGTGCTGCTGCTTAGTTCTGCCAGTGCTTCACCAGGCAGTGAGTCAGATTCACCCACCTCCTGCACTTTAGGAGCTTCTAGTCTCATAGCTACTAATGCTGAAAAACACAGTTTGCCCTTTGGTGCATTTGCTCCACCCATGTCAGTGGTATTTGAAAAATGACTCCCAGTCTGAGAAGCGGTGACAGCAGCTGAGGGGCGCATATGGGGCTGGGGCCGTGGGGGCCTTGTGGTGCTGGCTGGGCGCCTGCACGACCACCATCTGCCTCTACACAGGAGGGACACGGGGCTGGTCGCCACGGGGGAACCTGCTGCCAAAAGTACTTTATTTCTCCTCTGAAAAAGATGATGTGCCTTCCCACAACTGGCAAAAGGCCTGGCCACAGCTGCTCGCTGGCAGGACACAGCCCTGTGGGGACGCCATGCGCCAGCCCCAAGCGCCATGCCCGGCCTGTGTAGGGGAGAAGGAGGTCCCTTTTCCAGGCAGTGTTTGGCAGGGCTTGCCAGTGGGAATGAGGGAGGGCCTGGGGAAGATGTGGAGGTGGCTGGCAGAGTAAACCTTGGGAGGAAATGCTCTGGGTCTGTGTATGTGGGGATGCCTGCCTGCTGAGAGAAGGGTGGGATACAGCAGGGTGCCCAGGGATGTGGCGAGGATCTCTGTGCTAGCATGGACGCAGCACTGTAGGGACATGCAGACTCCCCTGGCAAGGTGGATATGGGCTCGTTTTTTCCACAGTGGAACTGAGTCATCTTCCTTTCTTTTGATGATCTGATTAGGCCTGTGAAATAAGGAGGAAACAAAAAAGAGATGAATGAATTGAGAAAAAAAGGGAATTATAACAGCTAAAGATTCCTACTAATTGGAAATTTTTAGAAGTCCTGGTTAAACAGCTGGCATTTTGATGTAGACCTTGGGAACAGGACACACATATCCCAGAGGCTCTCAGCACAGTTGGGTCTCCCCTTATCTCTTGCAGTAAATAGCAGAGGTTAAATTGAAAAATCCCTTCTCAGTGTTCTTCAAAACTCCACAATCCCTGGAGAAATCATTCTGAAGCATCAACTAATGAGTGCTGTCAAATGCCGAGCTGCTCTTCCTTGATCTGGTGGCAAATCACTCACTTTGGTGGCAGGTTCAGAAATGCCTTAGTTCAAAAGAGCTTCACAGATCTGATGGTGCATCAGCCAAAGGCCACATTCCACCTCTGCTGCTGCTGCTATACCACAGGTGAAACGTTTGCTAAAGACTTCTCCTGAGTATTTACAGGGTAATCAGGTGACAAAGATTCCCTTGCCATTAGCAAATCTTCTTATGATACTGCTTGGAGTAATAACTTCTAGGTGTTTCTGTTCAAATCACAGTATTCACAGTACAGAGCCTGTGTAACAGGAAAGGAGAGCAAGACAGACATTGGGTAAAGAGGTCTAAAATATTTAATGTTTGGTTCTGCCTAACTTTATTGAGGAGACAGGAGCTCAGGTAAAATAAAGGAAGAGAACATGCTGAAGAGTAGATAGATTTATTCAGACTGTCAAGAGCAATAAACAATCCTGTGTAAACTCTGAACCATTGGGGAGTCTTCACAGTAACATGAAAAAATGCAGTAGGGTTCTTCTGAAAAAATCAGGAAACTATAATCAATCCCTTGTAGGAGCTCCTGGAAATGTTCTGAATTAATTTATTAAATAAACAATAAATAAGTTGCATGAGAATCCTAAAGAGTTAAAATAGCCCACCTAAGGATGCAAAAAATACACTGCAAAATCAATTCCTTCTCTGAGAGCATTTGATTTAGAGAATAAGAGAAAAGCAGTGTATGGGATGTCTTTCTGATTTAGACAGATTTATCCCACACAGGTCTCCTGAAAAGCTGAGGAAATAAACCTAGAATTGTCAACCTAAACTGATTGAACAGCTGTTTGAAATGCTCCTTTCAAAAACTTCAGAGGCTTTCAAAGGCATAAGTAGCTTGCTGGTTAGGTGTGGCTCTAAGTGTAGTCTTACAGGAGTGGGAGGTGGAGAGCATTTCTTGCTAAAGTCTTGGCTTTCAGCTTAAAAAAGAACTTGATGCATTTGCTGAAGACATTACAAGCAGTTTGCAGTACATGATCAGAATTTAAAGTGACCTTAATAAATCAGGTGGATGACTCAAAATCAGTGAGATGAAATGTAAAGGGCCATGGAGAAGCCATACTGTAGGAAAGGAGAATGGATCTCATATGGGGTGAGTCAGAAAAGTGAAGGTGATGCAGAAACAGAAAATCTTATTCTGGGAAGCACTATCAGGCTGCTATGAGGAACATGTAAGATTCAGCCTTTCTGCCCAGGGAAGCTTTGGCGGGTACTTGGGATCTATCCTAGCAGCCAAGACAATGTAAACTGGAGCAATGACATTTTGAGAATGTCTCAGGTAAATTGGAAAGAACATGGAAGAATTCAACAGGAAGAGCAGAAAGTATGGCCTGTAAGGCTGAGGAAGATCTGGCATCAGTCTTTTAATAAGGCTACATATTAATCTTTGTGACTCTTTGGAGCATTTGGTGAGCTCTATTTGTTTTAAAGTAATGCATATTCAGATTTCCCATTTTCAGGCTTCAAATTTTCAAGAATGTAAAGGAAAAAAAACACACATGACATTAGTTATCAGAATTAGGGAAATAAAGTTTTTTGTTTGTTTGGGATTTGTTTGTTGTTTCTTCTTTATTTGTTTGGGGTTTTTGGGGTTTTTCTTTTGTTTGGGGGTTGTTTGTTTTGTTTTGGGTTTTTTATTTATTTGTTTGTTTTTTGGTTTTGTTTTTGTTTACCCAGACATCCATTGAGAAAGGTGCCATGCCCAAAGTGCTGAATGAAAGTCAACCTTTCTCCACATTGCACCATTTTCCATTCATAAATTCATTGCCTTCCTGCTTTTCTGTCTAACAATGATGTTAACTGATGTTTAGTAAATCAAAATGAAACTATGACAGAGTATCTATAATTTAATCACAAAGAAATGTGGAACATTAATGATTTGGAGTTTTTAATAAAATCTCAGAAATATCAAAGATATTTAAATTAATTTCAGATATTTTGAATCTGTGAAATTTGGATGGGTTTAATTTTTCTTTCCCTAAACTAATTTGTAAGGAAAACTGCTAAATTTCAAGAGTGTCTAATTTAGTATCTGATCACTTTTGGAAGTCTTACTATATTTTGAATTGTTTTAATAAAGTCTTTCTTTGGAAGTGCCCCCTTACAGAAACATCACAGCTGAAAAGAATAAATAAATTTGGGGGACCATTCAGAAGTTAGTAGTTGCACATTCACAGAATTTAATGTAATGCTAGTATGCTAGCTAATATGCAATGCAAGTCAGAAATTGCCTTCTGGAAGTACAAATGTTCAATAAAGTAATTACTGGACACTTAAAGCAGTGCCACCTCCTGCCTGCTCTCCTGTAAGACACTGTGGTGGCTAGGGTCCTTACCTGCATATCATATTTTCATTTCTCACTTCTTATTCTGAATGAAAAAGGAAATAATTCTGAGCTTAGTTTGTAAATATCTGTCCATTCAATTTTGATTCTCCATCACCAGCAAGAAGATAGCCATTATTAATTCTGAGTGTATATAAAAACATTTCACCTTTTGCGAAGTGCACTGAGAAAAGAAGAGAAAAACTGAAAATATGAACAGAAGTGTTGTCTCCAGAGTGAATTTATGTCACAGTTTTCATAGGCCATGATTTCTTTCTGGACATGTCTGACAGGGAAAAGCTGCATTCAGCAGTGGAAGACATGTCAGGCCTATGACGTGGTAATTCAGGATCAGTACCTGATCTGCTATGAGGAAAATATATAAAACTTGAAGAACTCTTTTTAAAAAAATAATCCAAAGGATACTTTGGATTTTTTCTCTCTTCCACGTGATGAAATCTAGAGACTAGATTTTGGGAGAATAAGTATGGGAGATTTCAGTACAATAAGGACTCCTTTTGTGCTTCTTGAAAATATTCACTTGCAATAACTAACATATATGCTGAAGAGCTTTGATCCAGATAAACATCTCTGTTGAAGTCCACAGATGTGTTTTTGACTGGGGAGATGAGAGCAGGCCATTCAAAAATAGTGAAGTTAATCCTAGCTATTTGTAAAAGCCAAATGCAAAAATTTCCTTGGTCAGTCTTAAGCATGAACAATTGTTTTTATATATATGCACTATACTTAGATATGTGTACCCCCATGTATGTACTTAAGTAGAGCTCACATTAGTAGATCTTCAGAGCTTAGTACAGTAACAGATTTTCTATTATATAAACATACTTCCTGGATGAGTATCTAGAAGGAAAGAAATCAGGGAGGAAAATGAAGGAGGAATGCAGGGAAAAATGGAAGGTAGAAAGTGTTCAACTTTTTCATTGCACAGCTTCACCTCTACAGTTTCTGGTTCATCTTCTGAGAAACAGCAAGGGAATGACAAAATGGAGGGAAATAAAAGGTGATAATATAGTCAACTATTATGTTACCACATTCCAGAAGTGCTCAGGGGAAAATAGGAAATGGGTTACAGCCACATCATATATAACTATACAAGATAGAGAAGGTTTCCATAAAGAAACACTTGTTTGCAAGCTAATGGAAGTGAAGTGTTTTTGAACCTCCTGCACTGAGGTAAACCAGTACATCTCAGCTGAAAGCAGTGAGGATCTGGCCCATGATCCCTGTTATTCTTCAGGATTTATAGTGTGCTAATAAAATAAATAATCTGGCAGGCATATCATGTTTTTTGGGCATGTGAGACAAGGAAAAGAAATTGGTTCGTTTTTCCATTTGTATCCAAGACCATTGCTGAGAAGTTACGCAGTCTCAAAAGTGTCATTTATGTCTTAAAAAGATGTAGATGTGTATATTACTTGTATTTTTATGGCTACTATAGTGAATATAATTACCTGAATAATTGGTGTTTGGATTTAACTACAGAAACTCTAAATTGTAGCAAACAAACAACTGTAAATTGAAGCAAACAAGTTGTTCTGGGAGCACAGAGCCAAGACAACTTGATGTCCTGGGTTGTTATGTCAGAGAGACAACAGCCATCCTACTGTATGTGCAAAGGTTGTGTTTATGGGCTGAGCTACACAGTGTGATGTTCCTCCTACTCCCACATCCTGATGACACACAGCATGGACCAGTCAGTTGCTCCATATCCTTCCCCAAAAAGGGAGCCAGAGTGTGAGAGGTGGGTGAGAAGTTCACTCCACCAAGTCTCACAACAGGATGGGCAAGAATCCCAGCTTGAACAGGTTTGGTCCAGCAAGAGGCTCTGAGTGTGTCTGTAGTAACTTGTCTAGAGATTTTAATATGCTTAAAATACAAATGCAAGGAAAAATAATTCTTGTTCTAGTCCCCAAGATTTGCATTACATGAATGTCAGTACTACATCAGAAAAATGGAGAGAATTTCAAACTTGCTGTAGTCCTGAAAGTGTCTGTGTCTATGTAGGAAACAAGTGGAGAGAAACTAAGAATTAGTCTGTTAAGAATACATCTAGACGTGCATTTTAGCCAGGAAGTCAGTTCTTATATAACTCCAGGTACATAAAAGATAATCAGAAGTAATTCTCTAGGATAATTCTGCAGTTTGGAGAGGTGCCTGGAGATGGACAACTTCCAAGCACCATTTCTCAGTTGTACTTTCCTGTTTTGCTGAAGTAACCTGCTTGAGATACTGTTTTCTGTCTAATTCAGGCAATTGCTGAACACCCTGAAGATGGGGATTAGCTGCATTTGAAGGATCACTGTCACTGATAACATCATTCTGCCTAAAACTTATACGGGAATTTACAGTTCAAACAGGAGATTATACTATTTCTTTGGGTAATGTTTCAGATCACATCTGGTCCTGAGAAGAAGAGAAACACTGTGTTCTACTCGCAGTCTAGGCTACAAAACCTTCCCAGTGGAAATGTAGAGAAGGCTTCAGAAATGTAGGTCTGCTGTGCAACTCCTTTAAAAAAATTTGGCCTGAGAAGTGTGTTGAATATGGCAAAATCCTTCATCTGAAGTGAGTCACTGAAAGAGCCTTCTGACCAGATGGAATTCTGGATCTATTTGTTGGATACTGGTGGAGTTGGTTATCTAGATCATGCTACATAAACACGGGTTTTGTATTGCAATAGAATTATGTTTAAAGTGAAAAGCAGTTTAACACACAGGTACTGTGAATTTAACAGTTTTTTAATCCACATTCCTCTAAGTGACTCTTGGAAAGTAACAGTGCCTGGAATTTGGAGATTAAATGAAGATTCAGGTGCATTAACCTCTTTAAACAGAAATCAATAATAATGATATTCTGTCCTGGCAGTTTACTTCTAGGTTGAAGGCAAAAGTACAATAAGAATTCTTTCACTAAAACCCTGATAATATTTTATAATGATGTGGAAATTCCAATGAGCAGTGTAAAAAAATGTGCAGAAAAATAATGCCAAGCAAAAGTGAAGATGATACAAAATACTTCGATGAAATAAAATGAGAATTCTGAGAACAGGAATAGGAATAAAATGGAAATGAAAACCTGGGGGGAAAAAAAAGCAAGCTGCACTACTTTTGGTAAAGGAATTCCTATCATCCCAGGATATAAAAAACATGGCTTAAAAGGGTCTCTCTGGTAGTCTCCACACAAGAACTATTTTCATTGGGAACTTTCATTTTGGCAACAGCAGCACGTTGAAAGTACAAGGATTTGCCTTGGGAGTCCACAGGCTCCTCTGCCTGACAGATTGACAGCTCCAAAGAGGAGGATGGGATTGTGTTTATAATGGGACATAGCGGAATGCAGCTCTATCCAAAAATGTTATGGATTTACATACATTTAATATCCACATTCCATTAAGTGACATCTAAAACCCAGGGAGAGACTTTACTTAAAAAGAAAAGAGACTCTGGATGATTCAGAGACTTAGTAATGGAATACAGAGCCATTCACCTCTAGGTCAACTGTCTGAGTTCAGCTCAAGTTATTATTGACCAAACATTTATACTAACTGGAGGCTGTGTGAAATATCAATGGCTTTATGGCTCTGCTAGATATATTATTTGTTCGTGTCTGAGGTGTCCATATGGCAAAAATCACCTCAGACTCCCTTTATAGTCAGGGAAAACCAGGTACTTTTAAGGCATAAATCATCTGCAAGATGTCTTCTTTAGGATGAGATTAATTGCACCCTAGAAGTATCTATTTCTCTCTGTTGACTACACAAAGAGCACAGGGTGACTTGCTTCTATGTAGATGTTTATACTGCAGGAGTCTAAATTTGGATAAGATGAATACCATACTAAGTGATTCCTCTCCAGTCACCCAGAGGGCTGCGGTAGGTCTGCAACTGAGAGTGGGTATCATAGATCTATTTGCAGAGAAGTGCTAGCTCACATATGCCCCTAGCCACCTGAATCTCACCTTTATTATGTCTCAGTGTCCTCTGGCAAATAATCAACAGCTTATCTCCCTTATGGGAGAGACAAACCAACCTCGGGGAAGATGCATCTTGTTATTAACAATGCCTCTTTCCCTAGAACCTGCCAGCAAAATTTGTTAGTGATAGTGTGGGTGGTCTCCAGAAAGGCAGTAGGCTGGGACATGTGTCTTTCCCTGTGCTTAAGAACCTGTGTACAGTCAGGGGCTCTCTGATGCTCTACCAAACTTTCCTGCCTGGCAAATGTCAAAATACATTAAGTTGGCACTTCCAGTTTTAATCTGTGAATGGGTAAATTACTTCCTCTTGCATCTTTTTTACAAGCCTTTGTTGAATGACTGAAATAAGAGCAGATTGTGCAAGCCTCTGCCAAGAGATTTAATAATATTAGTACTAAATAATAACATTAGTTTCATTCTCAAGGAAGTGCTTGCAGTTAGGACCGGCAGGTTACGACAGTATGCAGAACATGACATGTGTGAATTAGTCATCCTTCCCTGCTCCTGAAACGTTGGCTCCGTTGTAGGTGATAATGAAACCAGAGGAAAATCTTCTGAAGGTAAGGTGTATGTTTATTTGTTTTAGAATCTTTGATGGTATATTGACTGTTATATGATCCATACTGGGTTGTGAGATGTTCAATGCGGTCTGTTTCTGAAAGTCCTGGTTCATGACTGGCAGATGCTTTCTTCAGTAATACCAGTGATGTCTTGCCATTTACATAGCAAAGTGTTTGTCCACTTCTCTTTTCATCAGCTGCTATGTGCAGAAAACTAGACACACAGCTTTTGGCATTTGCTCAGTCATAAAGCAACTTTTATTAAGATTGCTACAAAAGGCTGACCAGGTGTGTTTTTGTGTTGGATGTAAAATGATTTCTAGGTGTAAACTAAGACACCCTTCCAGTTTTGAGCTATTTTGTCCTTCACATGAATAATATAAGCTGTTTGTGGTGCATTGAAGCATGTGCAGCTTCTCAAGTAACTTTGAAAATTATGGTAGATCTTTGAATGCCATAGCAGAGCTCTTGCTTATGTTAACAGCGTTGCTTGCTTGCTGTAGGATCTTTCTATTCTGTCACATTTACCTTTCATCTCTGTCTTAAAGCCTATGAGTTGAAATGACAGAAGCAAGCACCCCTCCACCCCTTGAATTGATATTATTTACTAATTACAGATATCTGTCTCTTCCTCCATCTCAAAAACTCTGATAAAACTTTTGCAGTCAGAGCAACACTGTTAGAGCTGTAGAGACCATACCTTGCAGTCTTCTAACCAAAAGCTTTGGACATTGTGGTTCTGTCATACTTATTAGAAGTTAATGTAAATCATACAATAAGGCCAGAGAAATTAAGTCAGAAGAATCTGGATATGAAAATGTCAAATTTGGCTTTAGCCACAGGTACAACTCTTGCTCTTTTGAGTGCATTTCTTGCTCTTTTGAGAGCAGCCCCTGGGTCTATCCCTCACGTACTGTGGCCTCAGTGCAGCTGTCATGGCATGGCTCCACTCAGGTTACTTGGCACTGCACTTGAGGACATTGCCCAAATCTGGTCAAATTTCAGTGACTGTTTCTGTTACCTGCATTCCAGTTTGCTGTAGATAAGGCTAATGCTCACTACGTGCTGTTGCAGAGTGGATTTTGTTTTAATAAATTGGTAGAGTCCATGCTGTTTTCAGTTAAGTCTTACAGCTATGCAACAGCAATACTAGAGTACTACACCTATCTTGTGCACACATACAATATCTCAAATAATTCAAGTATTTAAAATTAAATTGCACTATATTATATTACCTTAGGCTTTTCATAGTGGAGATACTTGTTACTTAAATTTAGCTGATAAAACTGACATCTTTAGTTTGATAAAACTGCTGTAGGTAGATACACAAGGGATGCTTTGGGCAATTGGTTCCAGGATATACTTATAGGGACAGCATTTAGGGTACATGGAAGGGATTATACTTTGGCTATTGTGTGGGTTTAGACAAGTCTAGGCTAAACCCTTAACTTTAAGGTGGCTAATGTAGTTTAGATGATTCCATACATAACCTCTAATGAGGCAAACCTTCCAGTGAACTGAAGAATAACATAAAGCTCTTGACTCAGTCTCTTGAGGTGAGCAACAATAAATATGGTGAACAAAATAGATGCAAAACAAATACATTTTATGAGTCAAGCTAAATGCTTTCCTTTTCCAATAAAAACAAAATGATGAGGTAGTGAAGCTGTATTTGGTGGTGACTTTAGTAAAACATCTGTCAGACCTTCTCATAGCAAAAATTGTACTCTGCTAAAAGTTCTACGAAAAGGTCTTCACTAAAGTTACTGATAAACCAAAATGCTTTGTATTGTAAAGGAGTCTGTGGAATCAGGAAGAGGAGTGAAGAACCGATTAAGAATGGTGAGCAATGAGATTCAGCTTAAGTCAGGCTCTGAGTGTATCTTACTTAAGAAAAACTGTTATATTTTGATACTTATATTTCTTGATTTCCTGGTTGCTTTTCTACACCCTGGCCCAGCCCACCCCCTACCCAGTACCTGTTTTTTTAAAAATAAGTACAGTGGTATTATATCAGCTAGATAGGTATTGCATCCTGTATCCTTCCTGTAGGAAGAGATTTCATAAATAAGATATATGGATTGGAAGGCATTTCTAAAGGAGTGAAATGATCAGGAGGATGAGAGGAATGACTGCTGAGATAGAATGGGAATTTTATTCTGCAACTTGTTTTCTAGCAAGACTGAAATGCAATGTAGTAAATGCTAGACTGAGACCAAACAGATGTTTGTAAATAATTTCCTTTCTGTGAAACCTTGAAAAAAAACATTCAGAATGGTGGTAAGAAAAATGAAGTTTACTTTTAGCATATGTACTTCAGTTTACACTTCATTTTTCTAGTGGTGGTTGGATAGTTTTTGGTTCTTTTTATGATTGTTCCTTTATTGATTTCCTTTAGCTTTTCTAGCGTGTCAAATCTGAGTCTTCTGGTCCAAATGACCTATATCCATTTACCATCAATACTGTTCCAACTCCAGGCTTCCTGACACCACTTTAATGTGAATTCCAGACATTAGCACAGCACTGCAACATTGATCTGACTGATGCATATTAATACACAATGTGAACATACACAGATGTTGACCAATCTTTTCTTTAAACCCTTCAAATATTTTTCTTGTCAAGATAAAATATTGAAATGTAAAGTGTGTTTTCCAGAGGAGCGGGTACATTTAGTAAAATTGCCATTTATTTTGAAAATAATTTTTTAAATCCTGTTTGGGAAAGTAGTTAGGCACATACTTAAGCTTTGTTGACTGAAATTTAAAGCCATACCAACACATCTAGAGAAGCTCTTTCTTGCTAAATACCTACCCACCTGAAACAGTTAATCCCAATACACTGAGCCTCTGTGGTCTTTAAGAATTTTGACTCAGTGAACAGCTAGGTTCTTTATTCCCTTGACATCTTGTTGCTCTTCTTGGTCTCAGGCTCCCCATCTGCTCCTCCTTCCCAGATATTGGGATGCACAATTCAGCCATCCCAAGTCAATAGGAGAAATAGTATCTGACCTTTCCCTTTATTTCAGCTCTCAGCAACTCAACTCTTGAACCCTTCTAAGATGTGGGCTGAATTAGTCCTACCTTTCTCTGGAAATGTTCACATCTCTTTGCCTCCCAAAGTATTGTTTGTGGCAATATGAGACTTATTTATTTTTCCATTTTGTTTTGGTTTTTCTTTCTCTTCCTCTTATGAATACAAAAAATATGCACAATAAGAAAAATGCATATAAGAAAATATATACAAAATTTTTTCTTCAACAGCATTGTCTTTTTGACTAACAGCAAAGTTGTCAATAAATTGGTTTTATCTGATCTGGTGGACCCACATAACAAGCACATTCAGCAAACAGTGGATCTCACACAGCACTGCTAAAAGACACAGTGTCTTTACAATGATAACCAAAACTCATAATTTTTAGTGTTATTTTTCAAATAATCACCTATTTTTTTAAATAAAGACTGAAATCAATACTCCTCTGGAGTAACACCAGTTCACATGTACCAACTGTGGGCATTTTTCATGTCTATATTACACTGTAAATTTAATGGGACATAAACTTCAAATATACAATATGAATGCATTTTAAAAAGTACCTTATATATAATTATATATATAATTATTAGATATCCTTTGGACTGAGCAACACTTATCAAAAGTCTTGTATACTTATTTTACAGGTATGTGAAAGTCTGTCTGACTTTCACAATGGTCACACTGGTGGGATCAGAGGTTATCTGGAAATATGGGGAGGAGGGTAACAAGCAGGAGGGTAATGGAGACTTTGCAGCTTTTGGCATTATTGTTTGTTACAGTGGACCACAGTGGTTTTACAAGTAGTGTAAGAATGGAATTGCTATTTAGAGTGAAATATTTACTGTCTGAATTTTGACTCAGAAAATTAAACCTAACTTACTCAGTGTTTCTGGCACTTCCAGGAAAATATTCATAGAATCATAGAATGTTCTGGTTTGAAAGGGACCTTCTAAGGTCATCTAATCCAAAACGCCTGCAATGAGCAAGGACATCTTCAACCATATCAGGTTGCTCAGAATCCCATCCAAATGTTTGTAAAAGTTCTTCAAGGGATGTTCCTCTATACGATCAAGACTTGCTTTCATTTTCCTGCATGAACCATGAACATTTGTTACACTTCATTAGCATAGCAATTTTGGTTAAAGAGTGGATAAGAGCTAGAACAGTACATAGCCAGAAAAAGTTAGAATTTCCTCAGTGTATGATTACTCATGAGTACATATTTTTCCAATAGCTCCACAGACAAAAATTCCCATTTGCTCTCAATGATATAGGGGATTTATTCAAAATTTTCAGCATACAGCCATTGGCTTCCTTTTTCATTGCTGGTTGTTTCTAATGAGGAGGTATGTTAGTACACAGAGCTACCTGTGTGGTCTCTCAAGGTACTACTAAGCACTATTTTTTCTCATCCTTTGCTGATTAAAAGTCTTTCAACATTTCTGATAATTTGAGGAAATGTTCTTCCTTATACTTTGTGAACTTATGTAAAATCTCCCCCTTTTTTTTTTCCCACTGAGTTGATTGCACAAGTTCTCCAAGCTGAGCTTTTTATCTTCAGTTTCCATCTCTTGTTTATAGTGTCTGATACTGTATTTAATAAAAATCTGTCATAGCCCTAAAAATTTAATTGTGCAATAGATCTAGGGAAGAACTGTAGAGGTGGTCTGATTTAGCTTTGGACTGCCTCTTCCAGAGGCTGTGCATTAGGTATACCTAGATGTATATATAAACCATGCTTTGCATGTTTTCTTCTTGTAACTGGAAAACTGCTCCTCAAGGGCTGTTGAGAGAAGGAATGGCACAAAATTGTGTTAGATTGTTTTTGCATCAAGATTCAGGAAATGTTGATCAAAATGATATGAATATCTGGCCATTCAGTTCTTTATATTTATTAGAGGTGGGAGAGCCCACCCAGGATAAACACATATAAACATGTATAGCTTAAAATACACTATTAGGCATATAGAAAAGGCAGTTCCTGAAGGATGGATAGTCAGTGGAGGAAGCCCTGACTGCAATAGCAAGAGGAAAGACAATGATCCAGAAGAGCATTTCTGGAAGACACTGAGAACAGACTAGAGGTAGTCATGAATGAGGATTGTAGCAGAACTGGGGTAAATTTAGAGATAGCAATAGGTGTTTCTGAAGAAAACTAACAAGTCAAAAGTGACACCAAGAAGCTAGGCATGAAGAGCATGGAAGCCAGACTGAGTAGAAAAGCCGTGAACAGGGATTGAGTCACAGACTTTCTTGGTAAACAAAGAAAGAATACAAACATGGCATGTGAGGGTGGATAACTGAGACCCCATTGGTAATGAATAGATGGTTGAAGTCATCAGAGTGGTGGGTGAGATTATACATGAACACAAAATGGAAAAGTAGAAGCAAGAATACTGAAAAGAACAAAGCATTAAAAAAAACCCCCAAATGATAGAAATTATAAATGAAGGTTGTAAACTGCATTTAATTGACTTCTGCCTCTGAAGAGGAGTGCTAAACCATAGCAGTCAGAAGGAATGAGAGGACCTACTCAGATGCTTTGGAGATTGCTATTCTGCACGGGAATGTACAAAGGCAAAGGAAGTAATGGGCAAACCACTGTAGCACAAATGGGACTGTGTTCTTTCACTGTAGCCAAACTCTACAGTGGTGTTAGGGAAAGAATGTGTAAGAATGGAATGAAATTGCCCAAACAAGAATTTTTGCAAGTTCACGGGATATTTTCAGACTGTAAGCCCTGGGCTAAAAATTTTGGCAAAAGGGCACGTATTGTAATTCTGACTTCTCTTAAATTAATGAAGAGGAAGATATGATACATCTTGTAGATCCTGGATTATGCTATCATTTATTTTCAGTTGTTCCACCTCAAGATTATTTATCTAATTATCTATATTATTTATCAATTATCTAATTTCCTCAGGGTTGTCTACTCTAAATTCAGCTGTTAATCGGACTCATTGCTCTGAACAATCAGAAAAGCCAGCAGACAATTCACACTGAGAACATTTTACATATCCATAGCTGAAAATTAACTTTAGGAAAACTAGGATCTATTTATAGTGAAATTCCCACTCTTTCAAACTTCTGATTCCATGTTTCAGCTTCCTAAGTCATGATAAAACAATGGTTTATGACTTTGGTCAGTGACAAGCAGCAATGCTGTGCGCATTCACTCTGGTCTGGTGACACGATACTACACACCAGGACACACTACCTAGGTCCTGCTTATCAAACCCTAAGGCTGAGAGAGGGCAGGGATGGATGCAGACAACACCTGCTGCTCTCCACCACCATGTGTCACACTGGCATTGGCCATAAAGCAGCAAATGAACACAGTAAGTTTATTCTAAGAAAGTCCTAAAAAAATATTTTGCCTTTTTAAATTCCAAGTTCAATATAAAACTCATCTTAATTACAAGAGGAAAAGAAGTATTGGTGGTGGGGATTGCAGTTTTTGGAAGCAGTAAAAACTGGGATGTTGGTTCTGGAAAGAGAGAGAGAGAGGTTTCCACAATAGAAGCACGACAATTAACTTAGTCAATGAGAGAAGATAAAAACCTCTCAAAGGAAACATGCAAATAAAGAAAACCTGTCTAAATCATTAAGGTTTCACAGACAGAAAAAGGATAGTTGCATGGGAAGTGACAATGATAAAAATTAAGTATTTGCACATATTTGAGACCTTGGTAGGGTTGCTGCTGTCTGCAGCATGTATGAGTACCAAGGAACAGGCCTTGCAAGCAGCAGCAGGACGTAGCTACATATCCTGTCCTTGTTCTTTGAGGTAATCCAAGTCACAGAAGGGGGCATGAAATGGACCTAGCTGCTCCCTGCATGCCAGAGAGGTCTGGATTTCCCCTTGCCAGAGATATCTGGGAATTTACAATGGGTCCCCTGGGCAGATGGAGACACACATGCTTCCTACAATCTCTAGGAACATCCCTGAGGACTATTTCCACCTTTGGAAATAGTCTTTTAGTGGGAACAATTCATCAATGCTGCCAGCTCAGGACTGCGCCTAGCTACACTTTCCAGATCACAGTTAATAACTTGTAGACAGCCTTCAGCAGCCAAGGAGATACACTGGAGAGAAACTCATGCAAACAAACACACTTAAATTCCTTTAGAATAGAAAAATGCTACACGGAACAGGTTTAGCATTTTAGATGGTTATCAAGCAAGAGCTAATTCTTTCACCAAAACAGCTAAATAAAGGCTTCAGTATGTGCAGTGTTGATGATTCAGTGAGAGACTTTGAAGTCTGTCACCAACTTTGAATCCCGAGAAGTCTGTTTCTGTCCATGTCAATGCTACCCACATGTGTCTAAGCGTCTGTCTCTGTGCTTTAAACTGTCAGTTTTCCTCATGGCAATCAATGCACCATGGCCAGGACTCTGCAGTGAGCAGCATGGAGAGCTATGAATAGCCATTCCCTGGGGAGCTGCACACTGAGTGTCACTGAAGGCAACAGGGACATCTGGATCCCTGCACTGCAAGTAGCCCTATATATGGAAAGGGATTTGCAGGAGAGGAAGCTAAATTACAGAACCAGTACGCAAGGCACTTGGGCTGTGTTTGTGTCTTCAGTCAGCTGCATTTCAGCTTTGCTCCACTGTAGAGAAAAGCCTGAGCATGCCAGTAGGAATAATAACTCATCATTGGTTTCAGTAACTAAAGTCATGTATTCTGTCACCTTTTTCACACAGACCTTCAGGAAAGGCAAATATATCCATTTTGGAGTAAAAATAACAGAGGTTTTTATTTTGGTGTTTACATACAGCATCCTCCAGTATTTTTAAAGATAAAATAATATTTGTGTGAAGCACAAAATAAACATACTCTAATAGTTCCATGCTGATATATCAAGTAGTATTTTAACTCTCAAGAGACCTGAGAAACATTTATGAAGACAACAATACATTTAGATGCTAATGTGCAGATACGATACCAGCTAATATTTGTCTCGTCACAAGGTATAGTTTTATTCATCATTTTGTTGCAATTTCAATTTTCTAGAGCCATGAAATACTATCTGCATTGGAAATCTCATCCTATTGCAATTGGTAAGGTTAATGAAGTCACAAACTCATTTAGGACGGTGCAAAAAGCCACTCTTTACCCTGATTGAGTGTGTGAAACCCAAATGCACTTCCAGAATATTGAGTAGGAAGCCCAGGGTGGTCTTTAGGCCAACTAATGTCACTGTTTCATTAGCATATGTATTTCAGTTACCTGATGAACTTAACTTTAAGCACTTGATTCTGCAATCAGTTTTGCCCTCTGCGGGCTTTCAAGGGCCTGTGTCTTTCTCTGCATGGGTAGGACTTGGAGCCCAGAGCACAAGTATGATTTAAGTGTTGAGGCTGGTCCTAATCTTTACCCAGCATGACTTGTGCTCTCACAGTAATATGCAGAGTGGAAGCTCCAGGACAGCAGGTGACAATGTTGGTCTCAAAGGAGAGTCTGGTACTGCAGAAGACTCTTAGGGGAGCATCTCTGAGATTCGGCTCAGACAGATGGGTGATAAAACAGTCCTCAGAAATTAGGAGTCACTTATTCTTCATATTCCACTCTACTGCAGAACCTAATGTTTCTCGACTACTGATGTTTTCCTGACTGTTGCTGGCCTACTTCAGCTTGTCTCAGGTAAAATGCTCTTCCCTTGAGGCATTTCAGTTCACTCTCAAGGAACTGAAAACTATGGGCAAAAGCAGGTCACCCTTAACTTGTGAAGGTTATAAAATTAGGGTCCTTTATTTAGACATCATAGGCACAATAGTCACCTAAATGTAAAGGTAATATTCATGTCACTAGTGAGGCTGGATAACATGAAAGGATCAGTTTTTCTGTCATGAGAATTGTACCATTTTAATAGTTTTTCACTGGGTTTAAAAAAAAATTTAGCTCCTTATAAATGTAAGGACATGCAAACATTGAGGTAATGGAATAAATTAGTTTTAGATGCTACTGCAGTATTATGTAAAAGGTCACCTTTTATTCCATCAAAAACTGAAGAAGGCAACCTGACTCCTTAAAGAAAATGTGAAAAAACCCCTCATGGTCTCAGACATTGTCCTACGTGAAGTATTTTTGTTTTCTTTTGGACATTCATGATTAGGGACATCAGGATGTGAGCGAGATCTTTGTTTCCTAAGTGTTCATCTGCTCCTGCCACTTACTGGGTTTGCTGCGCACTCTCATAAAAAAGCTTACATTAAGCCCCCATGCAAGCTATTTATACATCATTTCTTGGCTAAGAATCATGTTATGTCTTGATTTTCTTACTCCAAATCCACCTCAGGTTTCCTATAAACAGGCTCAGTGGCTTGGAAAAGCAAGCACTGACATTTTTTTTTATTCTTTGAAAGGCATTGTGTTCAGTCATTCCTAGTCACCGTTCCATTATGGTGTTGCTTAACAGTTGCTCTTTTAAAAGCAATTTGCAGTGTAGAATTGTAAGTGATGGTGTCACAGAAACCACCAGAACAGAGAGTCCTCAGAAAAGTCAGGGATCTATGTATGGGTGTTGGTGGGTGTCACCAGTGTCTTCTTTCCTGGACAGAGCAGTTCCATAAGCTGTGATGGTATGATCTAACAGGTTTTTGTATGAATTTTGGGGTTGATGGGTGAAACATTTGCCTAAGCATGAATGACTTCTATGGAGAGAAACAGATGAGGGTAATGAGAGTATATTCCCTACTTATGGCAGTGTCTCCATGTTCACTTGTGTGTCCCAGCTGCTTTGCCTGAGGGCCATGGTTGCAAATGATGATTGCATGGCAGCTTAAATTCCTCTTAGATGGTGCTGTCATGGACTCCAGGTGTCAGGGACTGTTCACATGGTGGCATCTCTGTCAGTGTGGACCAGTTCATGGCTTCTCAACGTCATGGTATTTAGCAGTTCCTGACCAGATTTGGGTGAGGAAGCTTAACCTCATCCTCATATTCATTCTAGCAGAGTGATGCAAAGCAGACAGGTGCTCCAAAGTACATAATGACATCACAGTAACTGCTGCAGGAATGAAAGTTTATTGACTACTTTGCTAGTCCTTAAGTTTTAGATCCCTGATGAAGCACTCACTACAAGTCTGCATGCTCCATGTGGCCAAAAGAGTGTGCTCAGTGCCTAAAGGCAGATGCCTCAGGAAATAGCTCCACAAGTAAAACTCTCAGAGCCCTTCTTTAATGGAGATTTTTCAGTATTTCCTGAAGACCCTTCCACATAATGAGTCAAAAATGCCCACTCCCACTCTAGTTATTGTTGGACAAAAATTGTCCTTAGAGTCCTCTAAAATACATATTTCCACTTTAAAATGTAATATTGCCACATTAAAAGACTGAAAAATGTGTACTCATTGTAAAACATATGTTTTACTCTTGAGTAACATCTCTTTTACCTGTAAGGAAAAATCATTCAGAAAAAAAGTAAATCTGATGCCTATCTGGAAAGACAACATCTCAGCTAGTTACAAGCCTACAGATTATCAACATTAAAAAGCTCAACAAAAAAATATGGCTTCTTAAAGTTCCCTGAGCTGAATAGGCTGAAAGTACTTGAAAAAAATCATAAATCTCTCAAAGTCAATGCTCATGAAATATCTCCTCTTTGTGAGGATTTTCAGGTACTGTGGTATAAAGCAGAGTCTGAAATAATAACCAAGAGAGTGAATATAATACAGATGGTGACAGAATGTCTCTCAGTCACGTTCTTTCCAGTTCCCCCCCAGAATGGAGAACCAGGGAAGTCCACAGTATTCTGCTTGCCATGGGCCTACTCCTCAGTTTTTGTCACAGCGTGACTGAAGAAAAACTGTTTTGAACCTGTGCCTGGTGCTTTGCAAGCCAGAGATAGACATTGGAAGTGCCATCAAGACAGCTTCTCTAGTTCAGTATCACATGCAAGTTCACCTGTAATGGGAAACCTAGAAAGTCCACTTTATAGTGGTATTTATTTATTCTCTCATAAGTGTTTCTTATTTTCATGTTTGTTTTTTTTCTCCCTGAGATAACTGTCAGGAGATGTCATAGTGTTGAATGCATTTTTCCCCAAAATCACCTTGCCCAGAAGTGTTTGTAGTCTTTTGCACAGCACTCAGTTTAAGCAGCCCTTATGTAAGGGGAGATAAATTTTCAGCTGGTAAGGATGGATACTTCACCACTTCTCTGGGAAACCTGTGCCTCTGCCTGACTTTCCTCATGATGAAAACTTTTCTCCTTAAATTCCAGCTGAAACTCTCATGTTTCAATTCACATCCATGGTGTCTCTTCTTCCCACCATGCACTATTTGGAAGAACCTGTCTCCATCACCCTGGTAACCTCTCTGTAGACACTGGGAAGTTTCTGCTCTGCCGAAGCCATCTCTGCTCTAGGCTCAAAAAGCCCAGCTCCCCTATTCTCTCTTCTCCTCAAGAAGCTCAGGGTGGAAGCAAGGAGAGGGAGTGGGAAGGAAATGGTTGGTCCATACTATGGGGCCATTGTGCTGTTGGGGTCTCTCCTTGTTTTGCCCTGAAGCAGAAAAGAGTAAGCTGGGCTTAAAGATTAATGGCATGGCAAAAATTATATTTTTAACCAACAAACATCTTCTTGAAGTGGAACTTCACAAAGTAGAAGTCCTACATTAAAGCAACCTCTACCAAGGAGCTGGAGGGAGATTTACAGTCAGTTCATGCTTCTGTAAAATTACTTTAATAAACCTGGAAGTTTATCATGCATTTAGGAAAGTTAGAAAAAAAAATGCTTCAGTGCAACAAAGCTGTTCTGCTACAGCTAAAAATATATTTTTAAATGAATGCTGTATTTTTTAAATTAAGAAATTGGACAAAGTCCTACAGAACCCTGTTTCAGGTTTGGCATTAAGCCTCCAAAAATACTATTATGGTCAATTTCTGCTACTGAAACATTTATTACGGCTGGATGTAGGCAGGCATGGTCAATATGAAAGATGCTTCTAATCTCCTCTGCTCTTGATGAGCATGTTTTTCACCATGTTCTAATTCAGTAGCCTGTCTCACTGCAGAACCAGCTCCCCACCCCCACCCCATCAGATTTTATTACTTAACTCACAGATTTGTATGAAAGCTATTTTTGTTCCTAGCAGGGTGCAAGGAATTTTATTTTTTTTTAGATAATTACGATGCTGGTGTTGCTTGTGTGCATTTTATTTGGGATATGTTTAAATTTATAAGTTGATAAAAGTGAGTTTTCTGTTTGATCATTAAATGGCATGAAAATTGGTGAAGCAAGACCACAAAAAAAAATGGTAACATAAACATCTGATACTGTTGGAAAAAAAAATGCCTTCAGAAAAATAAGACTAGAAGAATATCTTATAATTATTTCCTCTATGGGACTGGAAACTGAAATAGATCCTATAACCTCTTGTCATTATTTAGACAAGGTTCTAATTACTGTGTGCCATGTTGATCTATTATGCACTGTGGCAGAGCTTGTAGCTCATATTAAGAAAACTAGCTTTCCTTAATTGAAGAGAAGTACCTTAGGTTTAAAAAGTTAGCTGCTATTTCATGAATGAAACCTTGTATAGTCATTTACTGCATGCTTCATACCTCCCTGCCTTGCCCCAAAGAAATAAGTCAACTCATATTTTGTTTGAGACCTTGCTGGGCAGAGTGGATATACCTCTAGGTTTTGAGAAACAGACTCAAATTAAGCAAAAACATAGTATCTCGTCTAACATTCCTGAGAGCTTTCTATTTATTTGCAACACGCAAAAAAAATTCTGCATATTCAAGTATTTTTTTTCTCTTGTGCTGTTTTCTGCTTGATTGTTGAGGGCAAGAAGAGGAACTAACTATATACATGCCCACTGTTGCTCAAATGGCTTTCCATATTCTGGTCCTTTTTTAATATTGTTGTACTGCAAGATATTTGGAGCAGGAAATTAAAGTAAACTTCAACAGTGCACCTCACAAAGACACTGCTTCTCAAGGGAACAGCTGGGCATTATTGCAAGTCTAATACAAAGAATGTTCATGCACTGTCATTAATTAAAATAAAAAGAAATAACTACTGCAGTTCAAAATTTGCTTTAATACATCTTCCAGAATTACCCTTATAAAATTATTGGAAAAAAAGGTATAAAGAAAGGTAATGGTCTATTTGATATGAAAAAAATACTTACACTGATCTTTCTAATTACTGTAGATAATGGAATTCTCTCTTCTAGCCTGTCTTTGCATGTGTGTGAATAAAGACTCATTTTTCAAAGCATAAATTTACCACATCTTAGCATCTGTTTCTGTAGCAACAGCTAAAAGCACAACTCCAATATAAACTCAGTGTACACAAACCAAAGTGTTTATCTTTACTTTAGAAGGATGTTTGCTAATCCTTGTGAAAATATAGAGAGAATATAAAAACCATCATGTACTATAAAGCTCTGACATGGAGAACACCACCTACTCTTTAAAAATTGATTTGCTCTTGGTTCCAAATGATCTCTATGAAAACACAGTAATTATTAACATGGCACCTGTGTCTGTATCTGAGTGAAAGGTAGCTTCTCTGAGACATGTTTTGAGTGCCAAAAAAGAGATGCATATAAACCCAGACGTGTAGTTTTTTTCTTCCAACTTTCAGGCTCATGCTGCACATTATTTTGATTAGTCAGCTTATGTGGTTGAGGGTAATTTTTGAGTTTGATCTTACCAGCTTTTCTTTTCCAATTAAAGCAGACTCATTTAAATTGCCTTTATAACTATTTCAAAGTTTCATGAATGGGTGCACACATGCACATGAACCCAGGTCCATACACAGTCCTCTGTGGCTTCAGGAGTTCTTTGATAGCAAACATCACTGATTTTCCCACACTGTTAATCTCTAATTATCAAATTTCTCAGGATTTCTCAGAAATCTCCATGAATGATTGTTAAAATTTCATGTAATTAATGACACAAAATGATTCTTACAAGTCCTTGTGGCCAATTTTGTATTTTGTTCTTGAACCCAACATGTCAGAAATTTCTAAGGAAAATGAAAACTGTTTGACCTACTTTAGCAAAACTGATCAAGTCATCAATGTGTAAGAATAGGCAAATTCAGATCTTCATTTTGTGAGCCAAGATGGAGTTACTGAACAGTCATGTGTTTTTCTAACAGGAAAAGAAGAAGGCACCTAAAAATCTCTAAGTAGCAGTGCAGGAGGGCATGGTGTTGACTTGTTATGCTTCTAAGCAATGTAATTTAATACATGAGGAAGAAACCCTAAGTCTGGTGGTGGCCATCAATATTTCTGACACAAATACAGACTTTACACAGCTGAACAGTTTGGTCCCAATTTTTAATTAAAAAATATATTTTCAAATAAAAGAGTGGTCTTAACAATTACACAGCATCTAGAATCTTACATCAGAAATAGAAATAACCCAGATTCAGAAATAACTTTCAGGCTCATCAGTCAATCAAATAAGGGTGCTACTGAAAAAAGATCTAAATGTCTTAGTCACAACAAAGACAACTATTTTCAGAGAGGACTTTGCACATTCTGTTTGCAGCTGCAGCCCAGCCCTAAAAAGAGAGGTCAACTGGGTTTGGAGGGATTCCAGTGTGAGGATCTGAATGAGCTCTGCAGCCTAACCCTCCAGCTGAATATGAGCAGCTCAGGATTTTAGTCCACTGTAGACATCAGGGGAGCTTTGAGGTGTCTCAGCTGTACATCTGAGTCATAAATCAATTTCCATTTGGGTCAGCAGAACAAAAACATGTATCAATTGTTTTCTTGCTGCCGCTCTTGAGAGCACTTCCAAAGAAGTGATGTGGAGTAATGCTTAAGACTTAAATGGTATAAAAAGCAATATTTTTAATCAGATGAGCTGTATAAACTATAGCTTAAGGGACTCTTATGTGCATTCAGTATCTTGTGAACACAGGAACTACAGCATGAGAAGTCAGGGGAGTGAGAATCAGGGGTTCAATTCCTCAGCTGGTACATAATAATATACATACACTGACCTGCTATGCTTCAGATTCACTGAAGAGTTGATTGGTAGTGTCAGAGATTACTTAAAAAAGGAAAAAAATCCCACCAAAAATATAGAATCTATGGTTTAAAGGCTTAAATATTGATGGCAATGGACAAGATACACAGATAACCTCGTGGAGGCACTTTTCATCTGACATGATCAGAGCAGATCTTTCCAACAGGAAAACAGTGATAACCCAATGGTGAGGTTTTCCCACAGAGAGCAAATGCAGAATGCTACAGGCTCTTTCATGCAGTGCAGCAAGGATAACAAGAACAGGTGGGATGCTGAAATTGTTTGATTTAAGCTGGAAGTGAGACACACAGCATTTAAAGGAAGAAGATTAAGTAAAGGGTCATATTATCAAGAGAAAGGGCAAATTCTCCCACTCCCTGTATTTGCAAACTGAGCTGAAAACCTTGGTAGCTGTTGGAGTTTCTGCAGATGCATCTGAAATACCATGATGTATGATTTAATGACTCCTTCTGGCCGTCATTTCAGTGGAGTGTGAGTCTCCAGATAGGGCAGTGGGGACCAGCTTCCCGAAGTGCATGACAGAAGGAACATGGCAGTAGGCTACAGGCAGCTTCTGCTATAAATAAAGACACAGCCACACTCAGTAAAGAGGATCTGAGGATCTAGGAAGTTGAGTACATGCTGAAGAACTTATTTTTTTCTGTAGTTTTTTAAGTGAGAAACAGCTGAATGTGGGGTCATTTCCTCTTACTGTTTGAATGACAACTTGTCATAGTCCTTTGAGCCCTTTGCATCTCACTTTGTTTATGAAGGCAAACACTTATGTCCCACATGGGTTTGTTGTGTGAAGAAATGTCTTTGTCTCAATTTAAGCACATCTTTTACACTAAGTTGAAAAAAAACCAAACAAAAAATGTGCTCTACTTTCTAATTCCTTGGGGGTTCAGTGGACTTTCAAAGAACTTATTACATCTTCCTTCGCCTGGCAAAATATTTGCTATTGTGAAGGAGACGCCTTCTCCCTGAAGGATGATTTCTCTTTGCCCAATAGGAATGGAGCACTTCTGTGGACCTGGATGGCACATTATCACAGAGATGTTCTGATTCCCATGTGTGCCAGAAATGATTTTTATCAGGATGATTCTTACCTTTGCATAAATGGTCGTCTAATGAATTTTGATGAATGATTTGTTAACTACTTATCTGTGAACCTTTTTCTATTTCTGTCTTCTTGGAGGAATTACCTCTGATCTTTCCATTATACATACATCCTACAGGTGTTCTTGAACTGCCACAGGCAAAGTTCTTACCCACAGATCTGTATAATTTTATAATTTGAAGGAGTGATGGGCATACTTCTGCTGCATCCCATGGCATTTGAGGAAGAATTCAGTTTCCCCGAGGCTAAGGAATGACCCAGGGTTCTCTGCTGGAGGAACTTGCTGTTGGATCACAGATTTAGGATGGTTTAGTGTAGCTGAGATCTCTGGTATGTAGGAAATACTGGAGAAGATACAGCTGCAATCCAAAATAGAGTCATAAAAAGGGGGACTCAAATCTAGGCATGGATCAGGGAGGAGAGGATTTGCATGACGGTATTAATGTCAAGTTCATAAACTCCTAATTGGGTTCTTAACACTTACTTTCCATCAGAGTTATTCATTCAGACAAACATACTACCATAAACAAAGCTGCTAGACAGTCAGATATAGAACGTGGAGATATGTACTACTGACAATGTAACTTTTTCCTAGAAAATAATCTACTTAACAGATCTTCTGAAAACGAGGAAGACAGGAAGACGGTCACTGAAGAAGCAACGAGTATGGTTATTGTCAGGGTAAAATATGTGTTAAATATGTTTCTGGACAAGCCAAGTGACCTTTGCCTGCTGGCAGTTTTCTTCAGCAGAAACTTAAACTGTGTTTTAAATAGCAAATTAGATTGCCCCCCAAGGACAACAGAACTCGTCTTTCTATCTGAAGTGCTGTTACTTGGCACAGCAAGTTAAAATAATTTAAAAACAATAATAAATAATCTAGTTTAAAAAAAAATGAATTTTTTGTAGAGTTATTCAGAATGTATTTACAAAATGTCTCTTGAATTTATCAGTGATAGTGCTTTAATCCAGGGTTTTTTAAACATTCAATCAGCAAAATGCTATGAACATTGATAACACAAGTAGGGAAAAGTGAGGTTATTCCTTTGTCTTCATAAAGTCAATACAGTGGGTGAAATGAGAGCTAAATCTAAAACACACTACCACTGGAGATGTCTATACTTAATGCAGACATTCTCAAAAATCCATGTCTGTTTTTTCTGACAGGCTCAATATTACTACACAGTTTTTGGAAATCTAGTTCAATGCAGAAGACATAGGGGGTTTTGAAGATAATACATTCCCATGGCTTCCTCTTTGGCAGGTGTCATTGATGTCCTTACTTTCTTGAGTTGCATATGATATTAGGAACATGACACCTTACATGTCTGCCTCTTCATCCTGTTTAATTTTCTAGCCCTGATGGTTCCTGTGTGAAAGGTCTGATGCTCACCTTACCTCCACACACAGAAGTGTCACTTCATTTGCCACTGTCTAAAGAAAATCTGACAGCCAAAGCCTGGAATGAGTGGGAGGGAAGGTGACATTTCACAAAGCTATTCTTGATGACTTCAGAATGGCAGGGGGTATGTACGGCTCTTAACACACACACTAGTGGCAACAGTCTTCGTCTTAGTGACTAGGAGTCTACGGGGCTGGATAGTACACACCCAAGGGTACTGAAGGAGCTGGCAGAAGAGCTGGCTAAGCCACTTCCAAACATTCACTAGCAGCTGTGGCTAATCAGCAGATACATTGTCAACATGAGTCTACATGAAGAGCCAGAAGGAGGATCCAGGGAACTACAGGCCTGTTATCCTGACCTTAGTGTTGGGCAGGTCATACAGTGACTCATCTTAAGTGCCATCATGAAGTGTGCGCAGGACAACCAAGGGATCAGGCCCAGCCAGCAGAGGGGTGTGAAGGGCAGGTCTACTTGACCAGCCTGATATCCTGTGACAAGGCGACAAACTCAGTGGATGCGGGAAAGGTTTTTCCAAGTTTTCCCATGCTGTTTGCTTGGACTGTTGTAAAGCCTTTGACACATTCTCACACAATGTTCTTCTGGAGACACTGGCTACTCATGGCTTGGGTGGGTATACTCTTTACTTGGTAAAACACTGTCTGGATTGCTGGTCACAGAGAGTGGTGGGGAACGGAGTTACATCCAGCTGGAGGCCAGGCACTACTGGTGTTCCCCAGGGATCAGTATTTAGGCCAGCTCCTCATCAATGAGCTGGACAAGGGGATTGGGTGCACCCTCAGTCAGTTTGCTGGTGACAGGAAGATGGGTGGGAATGTTGATCAGCTGGAGGGCAGGGAGACTCCTCAGAGGAATGTGGACATGTGTCCATGAGCTGTGGATCTCAGGAGCACAGGGAGAAAGGGATGCCGATTCCTGTGTTTGGCACATCAGGGTCATTGCAGTTTTACTTTCTCCCATAACTCCTGAGGCAGAGAGATGGTTGGAGAAACTACAAAGATAACCTCTAAAATTATTCTGAGTGAACTTTGTAGTTATGAATGAAACTGAAGTTTTCATTCAGTTATTTCATACATTTATGAATGAAAGGCAAGGTAAAAGCATAATCCTCAAAGTTCCACATCACTTTTGGGCAAGGGAGGAATGAATTTAAATTATAATATTATAGCTTAAGTAGATGACTCCTCTTTCAGATGTTTTTCTCTTAACTGTAATCTACAACTCAGATATAACCAGGTCTCACTTGGAAATTCTCTACAGATGTTTGCCAAACATAGCTCACATTTTCACACCAGATAGTGTTTTGTCCAGTACACATAAAATAAATTGATCCCTGCTTCTGCAGGTATCTGTATCTTGCAGGGAAATCTTTGCTTCTTTTGCCTATCATATAGCCACAGTGCATTGGAAACAGATGGACTTTGCATTTATTTATCCCCTTTCAGCTGAAGACTTTAAATCATTCTGAACATATGAACTATGGCAATTAGGCTGATAGAGGGTTTTCTTAGTTTGGTTTTCCTGGACATGGAAAATGTAAGAGACTCCTTCAAGGGCACAAACCATGTCTGGTCTTGACTACAGTGAACATTTTCAGTGATGGATTCTCACTTGTTGAAACCATCCCCCTTTTTGCAGGTAAGAGAACAATTTCCACTAGTATAAATCACCTGTTTGCACCAATGCTAGTGGGTTTGCCCTCAACTCACTGTATTAACAGACTTTAATATGTTTGGCCAGATGCTCTTCTTGTGGCATAACTCTAGTAGTATCAAAGAAGAAATGAAAATCGTCCCTAGCAGGTATAACCATGTTATTGAGGCTGTGAATATACCCCAGCCAATGTTCTATTAATTTTCCCTTCTCTGAGCCATCAAACATTAGCAGATACAAGTTTTGTTTTGTTCTTTCTGATGCTGCAGTGATAGGGGAGAAAAAAATATTTATTTGAGGTTACATGAGAAGGAAACTAAGAAGTTCATGTACCCACATGTATCTATGTATTTATATATAATCTGTTTTGTTGCTCTCTCCTCTTTGGTTCATTTTATGACAGGAAAATGATATGGAAAGAGACACAAATGCAGGGTGAGAAAGAAACAGCAAACACTTATTCAAGAGAGCCTTGAATATTTCAGATGTTACATTAAATCCTTGCTTGTTTTTCAAGTTTCTTTTTGTGTGCTTTAACAAAGCTCCCTTGAGCTTATGAAATCAGCTCAATTTCAAAAACAATTGCTAAAAGGAGAGTAGTTTCTTTTCCCAAGACTTCCCTTATTTTTCTAGACAAACTCATCCATTTTGCAATGTTCTCTTTGTAGAGACACTTTCCTGGTATCAGAAACTCAAATGACTCCTAGGTTAGTTTTATAAAAGTAAATATTTAACAGATGCATGACTGCACCTTGGAACTGTGGAGGAACATATTTTAACATCTTACCCGTCCACAAAGATGTTTTCATCTGCTCAGGTGGTGAACACATGTGCTGTCTTTCTAACTTCATTACATACATAACAACAGTTATGAATAAAGATAACACAATAGTGACAGCTAATGTGTTCCTTTTTGTGGTGTAGAATAATTTTTTGCAAGTCTGCTGAAATCTACTTGCAAAAATTAGAAAGTTTTTAGCCAAGGGCTGCTTGAGCTGTTGCTGTAGCAGGAGAATATCTGCAGCATTTTGGGAATTTCTGTATGTGAAGTTTCCTGTCCTACTCTTTTAAAGTCAGTGATAAATAGCTCTACAGCTACAGTGAGACCAGAACCTTGTTGTTTTTATTCAAATAAATATGGGTTGGATGATCTCAGGATTGTGTGCGTGCACACATAATTCTCCATTCTTCCACTCTCACTCTCCAAATCACACTTATTATCCTACAAATATTAAATTAAAGCACATTATCAATCTTCATATGAACATCCAGTTTGCACAGCTAATATAGCAAAATCATGTCCAGAAGGACCCAAGGAAGTAGAAGAGTCTATCAGGAACCTTATCTTAGAAGCTGAGATAAGCCATGTGTAGCTACTGACTGCAGCTGAATGTGCTATGGCGTACTCCCTAACAGGCTGCTGCCTGAAAAATCAAAATTAGTTTATATTTAAAGAATAAAAAAATTATTAGACAAAATCTTCAGTGATCCCACACACAGATGCTGTGAAATTTTTCATCAGCACTGCTGTATAAGTTTTTTGATAAATGCCCAAATGTTTTTCTCATCTTTCCATAAACTTGTAAAAAGATACTTAAGCAATTTTCCCCCATACCTTTCTTTACCATTTCAGCACAATGTGATTGAAGCATAATTGGAGCCAGATGGCTAACACTACTTCTTTTAATGGCAAACTCGTCAAAGAAAATCTTCATGAACACTTTTCTTCAGCTTCATCCTATCATTAGATTTTCAAAGAAATTTACTGTTTATAAATTAAAGAAACAGTGCTTTTGTTGAAAATGTTTCAACTTTTGGTCATCATTGGTTGATTTTTTTCCCAAGGGTTTCAAGTGTATGAAAAGCAGTGTTTTCCTTGACAGAGCATAGGAAGTCTGTGCCATCTGTTGGGCATCAGGATGGCAAAACCTCAAAGTCACAGTGACCATCAGCTTTCTGTGGTGTCCCTGATGAGAGAGGCTTCAGACCCATGGCCAATGCTCACAGAATAGCTAAGGCTGGAATGGACCTCTGGAGGTCATCTAGACATCTAGACAAGAAGATGACCTAGACATCATCTTGTTCTCCCTCCTTTGATGATGGCACCGCTTGGAGGAAGTGAAGCGCACTCAAGTCAAGGAAAGATGAGAATGGAGCAGCTGAGTACTCCACAGTACTCTGAGCTTCTCTTCTAAAAAGCAGCTGCACCAGTTCTTCCTGCTTGAGAGAAAGATGTGCAGAAAATGCCTCTTCCTTTTGTGATTCCTTGGCTTTTCATTTGGATAGGGGACTTGTGCAGTAAAGAGGTCACATGTTTGTCATGTCCTTCCAGGTAGCAGCGTCAGTTTTGGAGAAGCCCTGGGAAGAGGAGAAAGATACAAAACCTTTCATTTTTCCTTTGGTCATTTAATCTCAGTAAGATTTACTTACTGATCAGTCCTTTTCCCTTCCCCACATCTCAGGACCTTCTCCTCACTGTTATTTTTCTGAAAACTGGGAGGATTCCCATTTTCTCCCCATGCAGAGAGAACCAATTCTGTAAGAGCAGATAGCCCTGAGGAAGGGCTATTACTTACAAACTACCAGGTAATTTGTAAGTACTCTTTAACCTACTAAATGGTGGATCCCCATTTCACTGTTACAAGTAAATAAGTGAGGAATGTCATCAGGAGGTGATGCCTTGATGTCCTGGCTCACAGGTTAATTAGTGAACTCAATTTCAGGTTAATTTAGGCACTCTGGTTTTAAGTTCTGTTGGATAGTTGAATGTAGTTCAAGATAATTTTGTGCTGAGGTGCTTTGTAGACTGGCAATTTGCCCTGAGTAGTGTTTTGTGTCAATCAGGGGCAAGGAGCCGTACTTTGTGGGCCAACAGAGAAAAGGGCCAGGATATATTTTAATGGTGAGCGATCCCAAATAGGTTCCCAAATAGCTTGGTTGAGAAAGCTCTTGTATCAGCTGCAGGAACTGTCAAATTTTTTCCTAGGTTCTGACCCCTTGGACTTAAATAGAAATAAATGAGGAATGAGTAAGACAAATAAAGGAAAAAAATGTAAGAAATAGCAAATGTTTGGGGATATAATCAACTAAAAACCAAACAAACCCCCATGTGACATCCCCAAATCCGCCTGCCAAACATGTGATTTACATCTCCTGCAAGAGGATTTAAAAGAAATGTCTAATAACATATTTGATTCTCTTAACCCTCTCCCCTTTTGTTACCTCTGTCCATGACATTTAAGAGCACAGCTGGAGCCCCCCAAGCTAACTGAAGTCTTATGATGCTTCGAGGCAGCCAAACATCCCAGCAGCAGTAAGAAGCTGACAGGCTCAGCAACCTTAAAGGATAGCAAAGTGCTCTTTTAAACAGAGGGAAACAGAAAGATGAGGCAGAGAAAGTGGATGGCAGGGATAGGAGGTTGGGGATACAAATGATTTGATAAAATTTGTCATGTCAATAAAAATATTCTTTTTAATTAAGTATTACATGTTTTTATTTTTCTTTCCTTCTATTCTAATGGAGGAGTCATACTGAACTATTTGTGGTATGTGAAGTATTGGAAAAATAAACCTGGATAGAAGAGAGGCACAGATGTTTTCTATGTTCAGTTACTTTTTTTAAAAAAACATTCCTGGTTGCCACCCTTTGCTGCAGGGAGACAGCTTTGTGGGCCACATACTGAATGTCCTCCTGTGCTTTTTGGGCTCTGTGTGAATCAGTAGGTGCTGCTAAATCTGGGGAAGAGAGGGATGATCTGCTCAGGACCTGCTCCTGGAGCAGACATTCTGTGCTACCAGGCTGTCAGCAGAAGGCTCCTCTGACTATTCCTGCTAGGACAAAGTCCACATGGGACAAGTGTGGCTGTGTTGGTCCTCACACTGGTGCCACAATCAGCACCAGTTGTTCTTTCCTGCTAATTTAGTGGTTGGCAGCAACTGTTGAAATACCATGAAAAATAGTTGCAAAATATTAGGATTTGCAGCTGAATATTAGGATTAAAAGCAGCCTAAGAGGTAAGAGGACAGGGATGCTGTTCTTTAGTTTGAGTCCATGTGGCTGTAACTCCAGTCAAAACTGGCAGCAGAGAGCCAAATGAAGTCAGCTGTGGAGAGTGGTTCCTGCTCCCTTACGTTGTTGAGACGGTGTGATGAGCAATTAAGGATTTTCACAGCTATTATCATCTCCATGACACTCTGTAACTTTAGAACAAAATTTTCTTTCAGGGATGTGGGCTTTTTGCACCAAAACTATCACATAATCATTATGAAAATATTAAAATTGTCTTGAATCTTGAGCCTCAGAAAGGAAATTTTATGCCTTGTAGAGGAAAAACACAAACATGATAAACTTCTTTATTCTTCTTTCATCATACAATCATAGAATGATGGAATGGTTTGGGTAGGAATGGAGCTTAAAGGCCGTCAAGTTCCAACCTCCTTGCCATAGGCAGGGATGCCACCCACAAGATCAGGTTGCTCAGGGCCCCATTCAACCTGGCCTTGAGATTTCATATCTATATCTTTATTTCAAGGCAGCACAGCAGAACAAGAGGGTTGTGTTCTTCCTCTTGAGCTGTTTTGGCTGCAGTCAGTTCTGAGCAGAACAGCTTCCCCTCATGCAGAATGGCACCGTCCACTTTGTTGGCATTTAGCATTAGGATGAGAGAGTTTAGCAATCATCTATGTCACTCTGGCATGACAATTTGGTTTTAGGCATGTATATGAGATTACTGGGAATAAAAAGTATGATTTACTTTAAACTCAAGATGATCTAAATGAGGGGCATCTCCTCTGCAATCTACAGATCTACATTTGTATGGATACATTATGCATTAAGTCAGGAAAAGATACACTTAGAGAGCTTTGTGATAGGGTCTTTCAGAGAAATGTAGAAGGAGCTCCTGAGAAAACTTCAGCTCTCCATTTTAGTTATTTCAGTAGCAAAATCCACTAAATAGCAATATCCATGCATCACTTAAATTTATTTGGTGATGACCAGATCATCACAAAATTATAATGTTATGTTATGTTATGTTATGTTATGTTATGTTATGTTATATGTTATGCTATGTTATGTTATGTTTGTTATGTTGGAGATATTGGTTGAATATAATCACAGACAGACAGATTTTGCAGTCTCTCCATTGCTAGATCACTCACCTTTTCATCCTGTATGATGGACAATGTGGAACCCACGCAGAACAGAGAGATCCACAGAGGGCAGTAATGCCTTTCTACAGAGAATTTTGAAATATAACATTTTGATTTAATTCTGATTTTGTGAAAAATAATGTAGGTAATCCTCTTCTGGTATTTTCTTAGTTAAATGTATTGACTGGGACATAAAGCAATTAAAACAAATTAAATAAAACTTTACATTTAAAATGCAGGTTTAATATTATTAGAAAAATTTGTATCAGAAATTCCTAGAGAAATAGAAGATATTAAACTAGATTACAGGAAAATAAAGCACAAAGATATTTAGTGCTGCCAGTGCTGGATATTGTGATGAGATCTTCTGATAGCTCTGTCAAAACTTCTCTGGAAAAGTCTGAGAGAAACTTTTTCCGCATTGTAAATGGATGCACGCATAAACCACCTCTCAGACATCTCACTTCAGAACTCCATCCCCATGCAACCTGGATGGATCTTCTTTTACATCCCCATGATTTTACTTTAACCTGTGGATTTTGGGATATCTTAGCCTAGGAATACTCTCCCCAGATCTGCCACAAACTTTGTGAGACCCAGAAATCCTCTTCTGGTTACATCTGTAACAATGACTAAAAAGGGAGAGCACCACTGGTGATCTGCTCTAAAACAGTCAGCACTTCAAGTATGTTTAAATTAAACTTTCATGGTCTACTCATTTGAAAAGTTCACACCATGGAAAAGAATTTTGCAAATTACTAGGTTCCCTTGGTTTCCAGCTTAGAAGCCACTGCTCCTTACTCTGAATAGACACCATCAACTCTAACAGGAGAAAAGAATAGGTCATTCAGGGAAATATTAAAGTTATTTGCTTACTCTGTGCACAGGTGACAGAATGAGAGAGATAAATGAGAAATTCAGAGCCCTACAGCAGTCAGGAAAGGGCTTGAACTTCCTTTAAATACTGGCAGTTTTGGAAGTCTGGTCAATTGATCCTGGTTAAAAAGAATGTTGTTGGTATCTCAGTAAGACAGTTAATATGAATTAGACTAAAGTGTTTCAGAGGTAATGGGGAAAACTCGGTTAGCCAAAAAATGCATTAAGAAAATATGTCTTAAAAAATGTAACTTTGCAGAGCTGTCAGCACGAGGAGGGTGTGTGTCATGCCAAATGGAACTTCAGCATCTTCCTGACAACTTTCAGGTTCCATTAGCAACTGAGGATGCCTGTGAATTCAAGTGTTATATCCATTAGTGAGCATTTCATGCTCATCTTTATTAACTGAATCACTGTGATCTCCACAGACTATCTTTGTTTTTCTTAGAATGACACCAGGAAAAATGTGCAACCAAACTTTACGACTGAATTTGGTCTTCTTTTGCATCTACAGGAAAAGACATGCATGGATGAAATTTTTCTCTTAAGAAAAAATAAAACCAACTAACCCACAGATTAATTTGGGCCCAAGATGTGCTTTGGCACCAGGTTATACTGGAATAGCAGCCAGGGTCACAGATGCTCTCCTCGCTCTCCTCCTGCCTGCTGTATTTCACACCAAAGCCATATATAAATCCAATCCTTATATTCAGGGAAGGAAATACAGAAACTGTGCCCTCCTTACTTCCCTAAGGCTATACAAGGTGAGATTTCAAAAAGTTTTAAGAGCTGGAATTCAAAATTGCTGGCTGTCGGGTACCTGAGTCTAAAATATTGGTCTGGACTTCACTCTCCCACTTATCCCCTGGAAGTTCATGCTAGTTTGTCAAATGAGAAGTCCTAAGATTTGATGCCTAAGCACTCTCAATATTAATAAAGCCAGAGGAAGAACAATTATGAGGGAGCGTGGTACTGTAATTCAATAGGCATTTGGGCAGACAGGCAAACCTAGGGTCTGTACTCAGAATCAGACTCGTCTTTTTCATCCAGTTGCTACTTTGTGTACCTGATTTTTTCTAAGCCTGAGAGAATTACAGCCTGTCAGTGGCTGATCTGTTCCCAAGGGAAAGTCTCTTGAGAGCAGCTCTCGCTCAAGGTCTATCTTTGTAAACAATTTCATTTTCTCAAAACAGGTCTGTACAGCTGTGGATAGTGTGTTTTTCTCTTATCCCACCAATGGGACAAGAGGTGGTGCTCCCTTTACCAATCATGTTAGACCTGTAGCGTAATACCCTATAAAAGGCTCAAGAGTTTAGGGAATAAAGGCCTTTCATAGCAACTCATTCTGGTGTGCTGCATAGAATCCACACTTCTACATCGTGTCCAACAGCGACACTTCTTCATAAAAGGAATGGGACATGGAAGATGCCCTATTGTATAATTTATGTCACTCTTTTTGGAAGACCAGCTTTGAACCCCCAGGCCAAGAGGAGTTCTGATCTCAATCTCCCTCTCTCCCTGCATGATTGCTCTAGCCATTAGCTAGGATACAAAGACCACGACAATGTTATGATGAGCTGAGGGTGGCTGACATGCCTTGCACTGAATTTATTACTTTGGGGTGATGCTTTGAGCAAGTCTCCCAGGTGTGGCTGGCTGTACACTTGGAACACTGTATGTTTCAGGTGGCTTCAAGGAGAAGGCTGTTTAGATGTTCAGCTCAGAAAGTGCAATACAATTAATACAGAACTTATTTAATGAAAACTGAAGAGAAAACCTGGTCTCATTCTACATCTCTACTACACAGGACATTCTCTTACATCTCCTTTTCTGTAATCAGTATTATGTCCCCACAGTTCTAACATATAATTATTTAGCTTATCATGCCTGCAAATATATAAAGGTTGTGTTGCAGCTCTGTGATTTCTTCATGCCAGAAACTTGAGGGGAAGCGTTTCATGTTCTGGGACATCTTCCATGAAGATGGAAAGTCTTCCATCTATGCTGACATAGTGCTGAAGGACTATAAAAGGCAGAGGGCTGAAGATGGGGCAGTGCCACCCATACTGCTTCTGGAGCAGCTGCTAGACTGAACTGCCCCCACCATGGGATTTGTTTAGGAGGCAAATAGTTTGTTCACTCTGCAAGACAGTGCAGGAGGACACTGTTCCTGTGCTTGCATGCCAGGAAAAATGCAACAAAAACTGAGAAAGAGAGCTATTTTCCAGGCTGGAAATAGGCTCTGGTGGCAATGCTCTTACACAGGGGCACTTAATTACTTTTGTGTACTCCTGCAGTGGAGGGGCCAGGAGTGGATGGTGGGAGGCAGAACCAGGTCTTCCTCTCCTTCCACACTGATCCTCTGTACAGGAGAGAGGCTCTGCTAAGACAGGTAAAAATGAACACTTATCTCTGCAGAGCCTTAAGAGGGATTCCCTGAGGAGAATTTAAGAATAAGCTAAGCTAGTACCCAAGAGACACCTTTCCAGAGCAGTTCTGGGCTCCAGCTGATATGTGCTATAGCTGGATAACAGAAACATATTCTTTTCATGCTCTTTTCACCCAGCTGTCCCAGGACCCCAGAGATGTGTAGGTACTTTTCATCCTTTCTTTTTCCCTTCCATGTTTTTTTTGCATTAAGTCTGATAGCTACAATGGTTCATTTAGCTGCACTCCCATCAGCACAACAACATAGGAGCCTATTGAGAAGGCTGACTTTCTTAATTACAGAAATAGGTGGTCTGGAGGCATGGAACTCTATCTTTCAGCAAGAGAAATACATTGTGCAAGGCAAAGTCAACTCCAAGAATGTCAGCTGATGTGTTATGGTCCTCAGTCGTTGATGTTTAAGCAGAATGAAAAAATGTGTTTCTGTAGAGGTTGTTGCAAAGACAAATGTCTTGTCCAAATGAAATATTTTATGTAATAACACAAAGTTCACCTGCCACATTATGTGGTGTAATCTTTAGAAGCCCACCCACAAAAAACCAAAAAAAAATCTGCACCCAATTTGTTGATCCATAACTACATCAAGACCCTGAGAAAGAAACATGATTAAGCATCATATTTTAAAAGACAAGCAGTGTAGTACAAATTACAGTGTACCACATCAAAGGAAACCCAGGAACACAAAATCCACGGAACAGCTTGAAGAAGTTATTTAGAACAGGAGCATAACAAGGATCTGAGGCCCCATTTTGGGAAATTTCAGTCTACCCTGCTATATGGTTTTCAGGTGGGCAGCACAACCATACAGAGTAAAATATTGTACTTGATAAGTGCCAGCCATGGAATCAAAGAGTTACACTGAAATCTTTATGGGTCCAGAGCTGGCATCCTATGAAGCACTGCCTGACCTCTCACTGCTTGCACAGGATGCTCCAAGGAGAAATGCGTAGAAGAGCTCAGAGCTGATGGGGTTCACCAACAAAGTGTGAAAAGCCATCAGAATGTCTTGAAATGGAGTAGTAGTTATTATAGCACTCATATACTTGTGTGGTTTGCTTTGAAGGCTCCTCTATCCTGTTTGGGTTGTTGCTGCAGTGGCTGAGGTGTGCCTGGCTGTAGAGCAGCACCTCATTCTCTGCAGGAGCCAGGTTCCAGATCAGCAGCCTAGGAGCTGGGGGTCACCCAGACTCTTCCTGCCCCACAGAGAGGCCCCCCACAGCCAGTGGGCCATAAGGGCTCTGCCACAGCCACTGCCTTTCAGAAATCTGTCCTCTGCCACATGAGCATTCTGCTCTTAAATTCCAATCACACACATCAGCAAAAGTTTCCTTCCCATGCCAAGCACAAATAAAGGGGAAAATAAAGTAGAAATCAGATGTACTAATGGACACAGAAACTTGTCAACAAAGTTAACGGGGAGGGAAGATAATTTTGAGGCTGACAATCTGCATACCCATGTTGAGCACCCATATTTCCTTATCTCCCTCCAAGCTCAGATCAATCTCTTTCAGAGTATATCAAATGCCTGAGACACACCAGACACCCATGGACCACATGAAAATGTTTTGGGGTTTCCAAGGGTCTGGAGGAATCAGCAGTTTATTTTTTTAAAATTAATTAAACATGTTCTCAATCATGTGAAAAAATATCTACATATAGTTGCCTTACAATAAGATTTTCCTTATCTGTGTATCATGCTTCCAAAACACTGACTCTTTAATATTCAGGTAAATATGTTGCTACAATTTCAGAGAGTAAGCAAAAGAAACTCTCCTTTTTGATAGCAATTTCACTCTTTTATAATGAAAAGTATGGTAAAATAGATTTTCCATAAAAATAACATGCAGGAAAATCAAGAAAATTAAGTACTAGGTTTTTTTAATTAAAAAAAAAAACACCTGCTAAAGCTTCAAAATAAACAGGACAACTATGACAATAAACCTATTTATTTTCTTTCCAAAAGGATTACATCTTTTTATCTAGATAACAGTAGGATAGAGGTTTCTCTTTAGTGGCCCAGGTAGGCTGAGAAAGTGAGAGACATTCTTGTTGTTTATCAGGACTTCATCCAAAAGATGTAGTTTGTGCTCCTATTTCAGGGTGAGTAAAAAAAAAGTCAAATTTTACTTACTGATTTTAAATTGCCAGTTCCTTGGGATTTTGATGTAGATTTTAAATGATGCTTATTAACTATGTTCATATTAGTGCTCTGAATAAACAGTGGTCATGAAACATCCTTTGAGGGGTTTCTGTTGACACAGCACCACACTGGAGTTTTGAGCCATCACTCGGTATAGAACACTTCCTACTGAAATGCCCCCTCCTCTTCTCACAACCCCATGTTTTCCTAGCCCTTGATTTATAATCATATTTTGTACTGTTTGAGAGCTTTAATGTCTGCAGCTAGGACTCTAGATGCCACCCTGAACCAGGTTTCCTTAATATGGAAAATCTGGAAGGAAAAAAAAAGAATGAAAAAAAAATAAAGACAACTTGATTGAACTCTTTATCTGGATGACTTCAAATACTTTGACATCTATCTATATTTTTATTTGGCAAATGAATCAAGAATAATTAAATGGGAATGGTAACATCTGTCACCAATCAATAGACTTGCAGTAAAATTAAAATGGTATTTCTTTCTCCTGAAATCCACTTTTTTTCATCTGATGCCATTCATTGAGATCAGATGCATTTCACTGTAGCTGTGTCAGATCTTGGAATTACATAAGTAATAAAGTCCTGAAGGCCAATGGCATGGGAACAATGGAATGCGTAACAATATAATCATCAGCAAAATCTATATTTAATGTGTGGCATTTTAACATTCTAAAATGTGATGATTTTTAAACCTCTTTGTTCTTTGTCATTCAACGGCTGCTAAGAGTTTTAAACTTGTGCCATTTCATCTTAGCTGATGCCTTTTTCTAATTTTTTTTTTTTTGTTTCTGACTTTGGAAATTATTATATAAGACACATGAAGGAGACAAGTGAGGCAGTATAAATGGATAAAACAGTCTAAACTGTGCTTAGCAAATGTTAAGCAGAGCCAACAACTTTTTAAACTTGATGGTCTCTTGATTGTTCTCAGTGAACACAGAAAGAGGTTTTCTTGTTCCAAATACTTCCATGGCATTTGATAGCAACAACTTCATTGCTGGGATTACTTGAGCTTTAGCACTTTTTAAATGAAAACGTTACTTTGCAAGAAGAGAAAAATTCTAGGTCAGTCAACAAATTTCAGGTCTACTCACTCTAGTAAATGACAGATACATCTTTTTATACTTTTCCCTTTTCATATGATCATAATATAGTTTGGTTTGGAAGGGACCTTTAAATATCACATAGTCCAGCCCGCTGCAGTAAGCAGGGACATCTTCAACTACTTTAGGTTGCTCAGAGCCACTTTCAAACTGACCTTGGATGTTTGCAGGGATGGGACATTCACCATTCTCTAGGCCACCTTCCAGTTTCACCATCCTCATTACAAAAATCTTCATCCTTATATCTAATCTAAATGAATGTTCTTCTAGTTTGAAACCATCTTGCATCTTGCCCTGTCACAAGAGGCCCTGCTAAAAAGTCTGTAGGCACTGGAAGGCTGCAATAAGGTCTGCTTGGAGCCTTTTCTTCTCCAATATGAGTGCCAGCTCTCTCAGGCACTCCAGTCTCTACACGCCTGTCTTCATAGGAGATGTGCTCCAGCCTTCTGGTCAAATTTGTGGTCCTCTCTCAACCCAATCCTACACTTTCTATTTCTAACATTAAACCCAAGGCTATTTAAAGCCAGTGTCAAGGGGATGGTGCCAAGTATAGGACAGGAAAGGCAGGAAGCATACAGATGAATAGGATCCCTCTATCAAAAGGCTGTGCCACAGGGACAGGAGTCCAAATATGGCAAAATCCTTTAGAAACCAGTGCTAGGAATCCCTAGGGAAGCCAGATGGGGTTTGTAGGCAGATGAATTTAACTAGAAAAAAATCACCACACACATTGGGACTCTGGAAGAAAGTGTCTCATCTTGGATTCATCCCACATAACTCTGAGCAGTTGCTGTTAGAAGCAGAGGGCTACCACTGACTGGCACTGCCTCTGCCCTTGCCTCTCCAATGACCTGGCTACAACTCTGTTGAAAGAGATGGAACCTTCCACAGTGGCTTAAAGTAAGGAGGACAAATGATGGCAGTGGCTTAAGCAGCAGCCTCGTTCTGATAGAGGATTTTTCTGATGGTGTTCATAATACCTAGGTTCATTAAATTTCTCCTAAACTGTGAGCTGGCACATTCTACAGAGCAAGGGAAAAAAAGACAGCAGAAAAGGCAGAGAAAACACGGTAGAAAATGGCACATCTGACACCACGGAGGACACAGCTTTGGGCAGGGACCAGTAAGGGTGCAGAATTTTTTTTCCAGATGAGGAACTCTAAGAATAACCCACAATCAAAATGTGGAAGGAGTTTCCCCTGAGCCACACATGTAAATGCAGAGAAGCACATTGCAGGTAACTGCACATGACCTGTGCAGTTCATTCCTCCACTGGTTTGCTTATGTGAGTGTTCCCTCAGATCCACACACACAGACATCCCTTAAAAACGCACCCAGCTGTGCTACCACCTGGGCTTTTCCATGCATTGACTAATCATTTGTCTTCAGAACAACCTGAATGCATCCTTTGCTCTTTCAGACTTTTCTGTCTTATCTTGGGGCCTGACGATTATTCCTACTTGTCCACTGCTTTCATTCCACCCATCTTCGCAGACCCAGAAAAAAACCTGGCAGTGGTGTTGCATTCAGAAAAGCTACAAGGATTTTCAAGCACATCAAATGTGATTAACCTTAATTGAGTAGTTGTTTTATTGAAGCAAGGGCCAATACTTAAAACTGTAGCAACACTACCTGATGAACAATTTTAACAGACCGCCATAAACCTGGCTTTTTATCATCTGCCCGATCGGTTTAACATACTTTTTGTCTGAGAGCAAAACAGGTATGAGGACATTTCAGTTAACAAAGTGAGCCTTTTTCAGGCTGGAAAACATACATTATTTGCTATACTTCAACGTTCTCTATGTCCACCTCTTGCCTTCCTCTGGCTGAAATGCATTACCTCTCTCACACATGAAAGGAAAGGACAGTCCTTCCTTTCCTATCCTATCCTATCCTATCCTATCCTATCCTATCCTATCCTATCCTATCCTATCCTATCCTATCCTATCCTATCCTATCCTATCCTATCCTATCCTATCCTATCCTATCCTATCCTATCCTATCCTATCCTATCCTATCCTATCCTATCCTATCCTATCCTATCCTATCCTATCCTATCCTATCCTATCCTATCCTATCCTATCCTATCCTATCCTATCCTATCCTATCCTATCCTATCCTATCCTATCCTATCCTATCCTATCCTATCCTATCCTATCCTATCCTATCCTATCCTATCCTATCCTATCCTATCCTATCCTATCCTATCCTATCCTATCCTATCCTATCCTATCCTATCCTATCCTATCCTTCCAGGATAAACTGGGGAGCAGAGGACTGAGTAATGTAATGTATTTTGGAGAAAAAAAGGAAGTTCAGACTCTGGGTTTCTCTATGGAATCAAAATAAATCTTGGACACCTGTAAGGCAGCCCGTAAGATTCGGAAAGGATGGAGGCTTTATCTGAGAGGCAGATGAGATGGAAGTGGCTATTCTAACCCAGAATGCCACTAAGAATTGCAGGACTAGAGAGCAGGAGTGTGGAAAAGGGTGTGATGGGAAACAAGGAGATTGATATTCAAACCATTCCATGTAGTCTATCTCATCCAGTACTCTGAGCAAACTCAATTTAAAGAGATGCTGTATTTTAGTTTAAGTGTTTGTATTTTAATAAAATCTAGCTTTAGAAACTGGAAACCTTTCAGTATTGCTTAGTGCACTCACTCTCCAGAAACAGTGAGACAATTCTGCCTCCAAGTCCTGGCCAACCTGAGGCCCTGCTGCAAAAAAATGCAGAGGTTTGAGGGAGACAATAAGGCAGAACTATTAGCAACACCAGAAAGGTGAAAAGAAATCAGACCTGAAGACTGGAGCTAAACAGGACTTTGGAGATTGAGGGCTACTCTCTATGCTGGGTCTCAGATATTTTTCACTCAGCTATTTTGTACTGCCAGATTTTGAGAATATTCTGTGTTCTTCAGAGGTTTCTCTATGCATTACAAGCAAGACAGCTATTTCTGCATACCCAGAAACCTCAGATCCATTTGATGTGCATGCACAGAGAAATTCTAACATGTGGTTATGAGACATTCATTAGAGCTGTGCGGTTTCCAGAAAAAGCTGGGTGGACTTACAGCACATGCATGTATCAGTGACACAGCACTTCCATATTATGTGCAGTGTTTCCAAAAAGCACTGGATCTACACCACACACTCTGCAATACAGATTTGCACATGTACAGCCAGTTGGACTTGTCCAGAGAAGTTGAACTTCCTGGGATTTTGCAGACCATGAGGAAAGTATTTGCTGCTGCTCTCCTTGGATTTGCACTGCATACATAATGTGGTGCATGTGTCCATATTTTTGTGTGGGAACACCTGGGCAGAACTATGGGGGCAATAAACAAATGTTCAAGACTGTGGAAAATTAACGGAGGAATATCATGTTAGGTGAATCAGAAGAAAAAGTTGCGACAAATGGCAGTCTGGTGGGTGTAGGGCAGTTAACTGTGGCAATGGCAGTGCTCAGCACTGTGTGGGGTCTCCTTGGAAGTGCTCAGGGCTGTTAGTGCCATGGGGAAGTAAAGAAAAGGCTTCAATGACATTCTGCAGGAACAACAGATCTATCAGAGGTTCAAGTGAACACAGAGGGAAAAACAAAAGCTACAGGAGAAATTATCTGTTCTTACCTCAATATACCGGTGGACTACCGCATGGGACATTTTAGCACACTGGTTTTGCTGGGGGTCTTGGGAGGGTCTTACTTTTGTTTTGCTTGTATTTACGAAGTAGCAACATAATTATTATTCCTGGTGCCATACATGCAAGCAGCAGGTTTCCTAGGGTGTTGCTGAGGGATGCACTGGAAGCCATGGAAAACACATACAAATGCATGTGAGACCACAGAGAGCCCACTGGAGAGACTCCAACCACTTTTCAGACTCCTGGAGGCGCAGAAAACACATTTAAGTCTGCATCACAAGTCAAATTCACTCTTGATGGCATAGGCAGGTGAGCAGTTCCACTGTATCACAGAATCATGGAATATTCTGAGTTGGAAGGGGCCCACAAGGATCATAGAGTCCAGCTCTTAAATGTATGTGTAAAGCAGATTAAAAGATCAGTTTAATAATTTTTATGAAAAGTAGTCACTGCATATGGCAAAGTAATTTTCAAGTCTAGTGTCTCAACCATTCACCTTTTAGTATCCTGAAGGGAATTAGAGCAATTGCACTAATTGCCTAACAAATCACCTTTGTAGACCAAAGCATTTTTAAATGCCATAAGACCAGAAAAGTTTTATTTACTTGCTCTTCTATAACCAAAAGTGTCCAAAATATTTTTTTTTTAAAAAACTTTGGCATTGTAAGTACATTTCAGACGAAGCTTTATTTTACCAAGTCAAAGCTGTAAGTCTATTCTGATGTCCAAGTTATAAAAAGTCCTTGAAAACAGTAACTTCTAATGGAAAAAGTTTTGGTGAGATAAATGTGCCACTATAATAGCACAAAAATATCTGTTTTTTCTATACACTCAGCCTCACTGCAATCTTTCTGTGAGGAATTTATATTGGTAGAATAGAATTTCCCAGTGGAATGCATATTCTTTATAGTATTGATGAATTAACAGCCCCCATTTTCTTCAGATAGGAAATTTTTATTCTTGCATGCCTAATATTCTGAGCAATCCTTTAAATACTGCACATCAAATTGACCACTTCGATGTCTTATTTCTAGTAAAAGTTAATAGAAATTATGTTAAAATTTGACTAAACTTCTTTTTAGCATTTCTTCCAAAAAACCTTCCCTGCACAGCAGAGCACACACTTTCCTCAATCTTGGCATTCTGCTCCTCAGCTGCCGTCATTCCATCTGAAGCATTTACTTTGAAATGCCTGCCAAATATTTTTGCCCCGGTACCACAATAACAGTGCAGCAATGTGGGAGTGATTCAGCTCGGTGCGTTTACAACGAGAGCAGAGAAACAGGCTCAGGGAAGTAGTCTATGAGCCGGGTTCTCCTAGTGATATCCAAATCCTAAGCAGATCTGCTAAACCTCCTTAAAGGTCATGCTTGCATTTTTCTAAGTTACTGTTTCTTCTGATAAACAAGACAGCTTGGATGTCAGTTGTTTGGGTTTTCTTGTCCACTTAACTTTCAGCAATTAAACTCGAAATAAGTACATTCTAGATAGAACAGCATTAGGCAATTTCTTCAGTAGTGCTAATCTGCTGAGCTCCCCTGAGAACAGAAGAGCTCCTCTGATTCACAGCAGCTGGCTCCATGGTCCTTTTCTGTAGGTACTTATATCTTGAAGAGTTGCTGAGGGTGTTTGGGCAGTGCTTGAACTGTCCATGTGTTTTCTCCGGGAGAATGTGGAGCACACCACAAGACCTGCTGTTAAACTTTAACACTGAGGTATAGGGAGCATTTTGCAACAGTCTGGATCTCCAAGCTTCAGCTCCTTCAGATCCTGGCTGCCTTGTAAATCTTTCTTGCCCCACTTCAATGGAGATAAGAGGGATTGTATACTTGAGGTTCAGTTGAGAGAGACCACCCAAGTCATAGCTCATTTCACTTCTCCTGACCTCCTCTGATATGCCCATCAAAGCAGCAATTAAAATTTGTGTAGAGCAAATGTGTTCCATCAATCTGCTTTTCATCTGGCTCTCCAAATACTTGAGACCTGAGTAAGCAGCTGAAAATTTTAAAAACAAGAATGAGTAAATGTAAAGACAGACTTTTTTCCCCCCCGTTCTGGAGCAGGATGATCTGTTTACCTTTCTGAAAGACCTGTCAGCAGAGTGGTCATCAAGAAATATGAATTCACAAATGGCGCACTCCTAGGAAAACAAGTACATGTAGAAACTTGTTCCTTCTATTTTCAAGATATTTTTTTCCTTTGCTATTTGTGTTTGGCAGCAGACTTTCTTTTTTAGTTCCAGTGCAGCCCTTTAACAGATGCATAGTAGCCTGCTTTACTAGGCAGGGCTGAACCTGCAAACATTTTACTCACCTGTTTTGCTGCAGATGTACAAGCACATAGGTCAGGAAAATCAAGTAAGTGAATAAATGAGGCACCATGACACATTCAGTTCAGTTCATTCATGTGCTGCTACATGTATAAACAATAGGAATCCTACTGTACTCTTTAAACAGTCTCCTGTGTTATTCTCCTGTGAACTTAATGCTACTGGTGTCTTTTCATCACCAGACTAGCCATACTAGCTCCAATGTTTACAAAAAAACTGAGAAGATAAAGTGTTTTTTAGAGGACCTAAAGTTTACTCTTGATGGGGGCATTGTGTTGCTCTTAGAATACATGGACATACTCCATGCAGCAGGAGCCAATTGCTCCATTCGCAGCAGTGCAGAGCCAGGACTGCCAAGCATCACCTGGGAGGAGGTTGTGCAGATGGGAGCAGCTGGGGCTCAGGAGAGTGTGTTGTCCATAACTTCTTCCCTTCAGCCCCAACCATTGTCTCTGCCTGCAAGACAACGTGCACAAATACTCATCCTTCCCCAGACACAGCTTGTGGGGCTGTGATATGCAGTGCAATTCCTTATGTGGGCTTTCTGAAATTTGGTTCTAAATATGTTTGCCCTTTCTTGTAGATCTGGGCCATGCAGACTGGTACAACACATACACCCATACAGAGAAATGCAACAGAAGCCTCTGTTTCTGCAGTGTTTTGGCCTTTGCACACCCACACAGGGGATTTATTTAGTTTGGTCTGTAATCTTTGGGTATGGGATGTTCTTGCTAAATCATCTTGATGTCTTGGAGACGTGCACTGGAGAAAATCCAAATACAACTGCCCTGTTCTCTGGAGCCGGACAGAGCCATGCTCACATGTACCAGGAACTTGTGCTGGTCTGTGTCAGGGGTGTGTACCATTCTCCACATAGCACCATGGTCTCTTATGTCTTTTGCAAGGAAAGACACCTACAAAGGGCATGAATAAAGTCATGAACCTTTTGACTGGTCATTGTGTGGAGGAAAGGAATGAAAATTCTTTGGACATATCCCTGTTTCATGAGCACCCACAGAGGTGACATCTGTAAACAGCCCCCAACATCGCTGCAGCCCAGCCCCACTGGACTCAGACTCATTGCACTCCTTTTCACGTGGCCAGACCCTTAAAGGTGATGTGGACCTGAATGCCTCTGTATCTGCCTTTAAGTGAGCATAAATGTGTGTTAATTATATGATCACAGCAGCACAAAGCTGCCTCTGCTGACATGCTCTGACCAGCGTGGTGGTGGACACAGCCACACTTGCAGCAGAAGGAGCTGCTCCCTAATACACTGCAGGCATTGGACAGTCTTATTTTTTTCTCTGAGAGTTTGTATAACAGCTCTCATGTTAGTGTTTGGTATCTTCTGGGAGGCTAGCAAAGTCAAACAGTTTCTTGATTTATCTCTCTTAATTCTCTCTAAGTGAAAAAGAAATGAGGAAAATTGTTTCAAAGGTACTCATATGGAAATCAGAGATAGATCAGAACAAACAGGAGATGGGAGAACAAATAATCTGTGCAGATGGTTGCTGAGAAAAGCTGGGCTCCTGGTCTCCACAATTGTTTTTGCAGGTGAGATCTTTCCCTTCTAAATCTGAGGCAGTATAAAATCTGGATGGGTTTGAAAGACAGAAATCTGCCTTTGAATTCTATTGTTATTATCATGGAATCATTTTACATAATTGACACCTTTTACATAAAAAAAATATTTGGAAGATATTTTGTTTATACTGTAGCTAAAACCTACCTGAGTTGTCTAGTCCCACTGAGCTATACAGTATATTCATCAATGCATAGTTCTCTTGCATTTCAGCATTTGTTATGAAAACCAAAATTCTGACTCTGAGTTATTTATGCTGGCAGTGCTTCAAAGGGAGCAACTACTTTACTTCATGCCAATCTCTGTAGCAGTGGGGAAGAATACCTCTCCTAAGATCATTTATATCTTGTTAACCTTTCAATGTAGATTTGCCTGAACACATTTTTTTCCTTTAGTGCATACCTGCAATGACAGGAACTTGTTTGATAAGACGCTGATATAAGAAGTTGTATATTCTTGTTTAGTGAAAATAAATACCTGTGAATCCAAGCACCTTTTATTTTCTTCAGTTGTTGACAAAACAAATACAAGAATTTCCAAGATGCAGAAATGTAACATCCAACTCCTTGCATGGAAGGGCAGCCATTACACTGCTACAAGAGCTGAAAATGAAGGACTCATCCTCTAAGCAGTGAAAAGAGAGCATTAGCCAAAAGGGACACTATTCTAGTGAAGGTAGAGCCAAATCTGCTAATTTTACATCAGTAACTCCTCCAGTTATTTCCCAGAAATTTTACCGTACACACACGCAGGTCTTCCACTCTGGGCTGTGCCTTGACTTGCAGTATAATCAAGACATTCACAAGACCAGGTAAATTATTGCCATCACTCCCACTTATCTGCTTTTTTAATTGCTTCCAGAAGAGGTTTGGGACTTACTGCCTGTTTTGCAGAAGGAAAAAATCAGACATGGCTTTGTGGGAGCCAAAATACTGGAATCACAGTCATGCCCTGGTGTGGAGAAGGGTGTGCTCCGCCAAGCAGGGACCTCTTCTGGCAGTAGGGGAGGCTGAGCTACGGCACCAAACTCACCCATACTGCACTTGCCCTCTGCCAAGGAAAAGCAAAGCATGGCAAGATGCTGCCAGCAGTGATATGAAAATGGAAACCATGCTCGTAAGTATGGGAAGATGCTGATATAATCACTGTACTGCATGCTGTCGTGACATTACAGCAGTCCAGGCCTGAAGAACACCTGTATTTTCCTGTTACTGAAAATGGAAGATGGTGCACCATAAGGAGCAGTTCACTAAATGCCCTGTAAAGTGGAAAATAAATCTCAGATGTAGTGCTCAGAAAAGCTCCAGATTACAGTAGTTGTGTAATGACTATCTTGCAACACACCTAATTTTGTTCAGGTAAGATCAAGCCCCACTTACTTGTCCAGGATTTCTTCCTGGAACAGATATAGGTTTATATCTTGGGACAGTGATTAGGTATCATTTCCCTGAATCTAAAAAGAAATACAGCACAAACCATTTTCCCCCCAATTTTTAGTACAGAAAGGTTGTGTTTAAGTTAGTAACTAATGCTATGGGACAAGCCCCTGTTTAGTCTGGCATTGAGACTACTATATATATATATATATATCTTCTAAGGTGACTTACTTTGGAATAGTGTTAATCTGATCCCATAGATCCAAGAGCAACTGTGTCAGGCAGGCCAAAATGCAGTAAATTGGAATGACTGGGAGTTCTGCTTTGAAAAGCATCCTTCTGATCTGAATTAAAATTCCAATGCCTTGTAGTTTTAGCATAGGTATGACCTGGATCTGCTACATTCCCTTCCTCTGCATCTGCCCAAACTACACCAGATTCTTCAGAGGAACAAATATTCATCTAACAGCGACTGCAATACACTTTATTTGGAAGGCATTTGTGGGTCATCACATAAGTCACTTAACAAGAGTGTCAGAAGTACTACTGTGTTGTGAGAGATTACTTCTTCTGCAGAAATAGAAAAGTACTAACAGAGAAAACCAGAAGAAATATCTGAAGTGTGAAAACAAATAATTTAAAGCTCCTGTCTCTGCCATGTACAGTTTGTTGAACACAAATAAATACAATTACTGCAAATCCAGTACAACAGCAAGTGATGAAGACTTAGAATTTATGTATACCTGTAATATGTACACAATAGAAGATAACAATAAAAGACAAAAAAAGATAATTAAATACCCTCATGGTTATATGCATAATGTCTTTCTGCTGTCATATGTTTTGAATTACTTTTTCATTTATGTGTTTTCTGTTACTTGTTACGTTCTCTTAAATGTCCCTGACTTATTTTCCTGCATCAATTTCATCCTTCTTTTGCTTGGCAGAGATTGTTGTTTTTTCAGCTTACTATTTGGGGCATTAAAATGACTTATTTATTTTTTTACATAAACATCTTAAGTGCTGCTAGCACAAGTTCTTGGAAAAGTGCTAGGCTTAGCCTCATTCTGTGCAGTAGCCAAGCAGGGCACATTGTTAGTACTCTGTGAACAATGGATATTCTTGTTATATTAACTTGGTTTCATTTATTGGAGGAGAAGAGAAAGATTGGTGGATTTTGTCAGAGATTAAATAATAGGCACATGCCCAATCTGGATTTCACTGAGAGCAGCTGAATAACTCCAGTTAACATCACTGGGAATGGGGCTAAACTGTTAGGATTACATCTGTTTTGCCAGCTGTAGTCATCCATATGTTAGATTTCTAGCCTCACCCTCAGGCTCTCCATGTCAGTGGATAGAAGCTGCAGCCTCCTGAGGGGCCATTGGTCCATCCAAAGGTGCCTGGGAAGTGTGTGATAAATTGGCCTCCTTTGCCGACTGTGTCATTCTGCTTTCAAGATTGCTAATGCTACAACTCTTTTTACTGGAGTGTCTTGACCTGAGAATATCCCACAGTGGTGTTTTGAGCACAGTTTCTGCTATAGCTTGGGCAGCATTTTTAAAGCCTGCAGCTGAGCAGCACCAGCCTTGCTCATTCAGGGAAGCACTGGGGAGAAATGCCTGAGCTCTGGGTGGATAATTTAACTCTGGAGCTGGGTTTAGCACACATTATGCTTGACTTAATTAGCCTGAAATAGTCAGTTCTATTCATCATTTCCCCTAGTATCACAGGCTTGAGGGCTATTGTTTTCATGTAGCTTTTCCTCCATGGCTGAAAGCTTCATGCAGAGGTTTCACACTTCATTTTCTGTCTGTAACAGCTGCAAAAATCACCCTCAAATACGGCACCTGAATGGTGGAGTCTTTCAATGACACGTTTCTCTTCACCTGGAGGATTTACTAAATGATGTTCACATGGCTTAAGTGCTGAGGTGAATGGAGGTATCTCTGGAAGGACACACCTTCATCTGGCCTATGCTGAAAATACATTTTTTTTGTTTGGATTTCTCTGCTAACTAGGAGAAATTCTGATATATTAGAGATGGTTGTTATGGGATTTCTGTGTTCTACCACTGTTGAAAGTAGAATTGGTGTGCAATCACAGAATTTAATGTATTTAATGCTTTTGAGGAAGCCTCAGATTACCTGCCATGTGTGCATTTCTGGAAGGATGAGAACTGAGAATAGATGCACTGAAAATCAGTTCTGTCTGAACTAACAATTAGGTTTTGGGCCTTGAAGAGAGGCAGAATGGGTCTTGATGCCTTCATCCCAATATAAACTGCAAACTCTTGTACTGATGCTCTTAGCAGATGTGTCTGAGTCCCCTTCACTGATGTGGCAGATCTAAGCCAGGTTTTCATGGACAGGAATGTAAGGAGCACAGCAGATAAGCAGGGTTGTTCCAAGTTGTACCAGCTCAGACACAGTGGGGTTTATTTTAAGCTTTGAGGAAGTCAAGCTAGGAGCAGCTCAAAATAATTTTAAAGTGAATTCAGATCACTAGAAGTTCGGAGCAGCTTTTTTCAATCATAACTGAAAATCAGTGAAGCTCTGACAATGGACAACATATGACTGAGGAAACTGCAGCTTGCAGGAGATCATGAAAATATGGTAGAAAGAGTTTTCTGCCAGAGACAAGGGGACAGCTGATATCTAGAGCAAGAAAAAAAGTCTCTGGGGTTAACAAGAAAAAAAAATCTGAAAGCATTCCAAAACACTTCACCAAAGAAAGTCCAAGTGTTAGTGACAGATGTTAATGTTGTTGCTAAACGCTTGACTGGCAGGTAGTCAGATACTTGTGAGTTGAGGGTGGCTTAAGAGCTTACTTGAAAGCAAATAGAAGATTGAAATGAGGCAACTCCAGTTCCCTGTTCTGGGAGAAACATGGGAACTGCTGTGAGCTGTGAAGACACATCTGTTTAACCCAATGTCTGTCTTCAGCAGTGGCCAGTGGCAGATGCTTTGGAAAAGAAAAGAAATAAGGCATGTATGGAGCATTCCTTCCCCTCCTATAATCCGAAGATTCTGGCAATCAACAGTTTAGGGACTTCCTAATGCCAGACATTGCATTTGAACCATTGTTTTTAATAGTCACAGGCAGACTTATATTCCATAAATTTGACTAATCTTTTTTTGTCTCCATTAATACTTTTGGCCTCTGCAGTATCCTATGGCAACGAACCCTTGGGCTGCATTATGCTGTGTTAGAAAGAAGTCTCTTTACTCTGTTTTGAACCTGGTTCTCAGTAATTCTGCTGGGTGTCCCAGTTCCTGCACAGTTAAAAATAGTGAATGACTGTCCCATGCTCGGACTCCTAAGACTGGCTCATTTTAGAGGTCAGAGATTCACAGTTTCCCTTAATGAAGCAGAAAATGCTTATTGTCCAAAAACTGCTCAGTATCCCTGTTGCCCACTCTGTTGTACACTGTTTCAATCAGGGTCTCCCTACAGGATTTAAAATATGAGTACACCATGCTGTACTACTTCTCATATATTCAACCTATTTATAACCTCTCTTTTTGACTGTGTTCACATATTCCTGAAAAGCAAACAAATCTTTGCAAAAACTGTTACAATTATCTCTTGTGTTTCTTGCTCTGCTTACAAAAGTTGATAAGGTGTGTCCCCAGTGCAGTGGATAGAATCATAGGAACATTTAAGTTGCAAAAGGTCCTTAAGATCCTTGAGTCCAACCATAAACCGAACAGTGTTAAGCTCAACACTAAACCATGTCCCTAAGTGCCACATCTACATGTCTGATCAGGAATGGTCACTCTGCCACTTCCCTGGGCAACCTGTTCCTATGGCAACCCTTCTTGTGAAGAAATAGTCCCTAAAATCTAAATCATGCAACTTGAAGCTTTTTCCTTTTGTCCTGTCATTTTTTACTGGAGAAAAAGGAAGGAGTGAAATGGTTCTTGTTTCATGACATCTCCTGAAACTGTCATTACAGTCTCTGCAGGAATGCAGGAACCACCTGCAGCTGGGCTTCCTCTCTCCCCACCAGCTTTGGGGCCACCACCACAGTGGTCATTGTGGTGGGGAAGCCAGAAGCTCCAAGCACAGTTGATTGTACTGCACAAATCTGCTTGTAGAGAGCCTTCATGGGAGAAGGGTGTGAAGGGTCTTCCAAAAGTGTGAGTCCTTCCCCTCTTCCTATCTCTGTCTGCAAAGAACCTTTTCACTGCCCTCTGAGGACAGGGTGAGGGAGAAGCCCTGGGGTCAGCGTCCAGATACAGTTAGATGAGAAACAATGAAGTTTTCCATGGCATCCTTTTAAAAGTATTGTTACAGCTGCTACCTTGTGCTTTTTGCCCATGAGAAGTCCCTGGTTCTTCCCCTCCCCACAGCACTTCCCACTCTGCAGTGGGAGGCTCCTCTGAGGAGCAGGCAGGCTGCCCTGAGCATCTCAGCAGCGTGAAGAGAAAAACAGACAATTTCCAGGCAACTCTTGATTTATGAGCACTTACCCAGCTAAGGTGATTAGCCCAAAATGTTGACCTAAAGCCACCAGTGGGAGGCAGCTCCACTGCTGTTGTAATTTGGCTTACCTCATACCCTCAGATCAGTATCTGATTTATCACCACAGCAGTTAGGCTCTAAAGTATTGAGCCTAAATGTTCTTCTGCTTCCCTGGTGCAGAAATCACAAGGAGATATAGGTTTAGAGCCAAATTTTCAGGGGCAGATTCCAACTGTTTTCATCTCTTTTAGCTCTTAAGGTTTTGGGTGCATTACAATTGAAAAGCGTAAAAGCTCCAAAATCAGGAAGGCTGCTTCATTAAGCACAGAAAATCCCAGTGCCTGCTGACGGACCAGATCCCTCTCCCATTAATATTCCCCTCTGCAGCGACTGGACACCATTCATGAGTTATCCAAGAATGTTCAGAGCAAATATCTGCACCATAATCTGTAAGGGAGAGAAGCATGGTAATGACCTACAGCAGATGCTCTGGTGGCCAGGGTCACTGGGGAAAGCTGGTCTGGCTTGGGTGTGTTAAACCCTAATTTAGGCCACTGAGGTTTAAACATGCATGTACATGTTTTGCTGAATCAGTTCCACACTGCATAAAAATGAAATTTCTTACTCTGAATTTTGAATGTACACATACTTTGGCACCAGAAAGGGAGCATGCAAAGAGTTAGAAGCACAAATCTGCAGGGTACATCAAGGCCCTTGTGAAATACAGCCCTGGATTTTGGCAGCTGACTTTGACTTCATAGCCAGATGGTGAAGAAAAATATATTCAAATATCTATAGTAAACATATCTAGCAGACCTTAACTTTAGCAGTGAGTCAGTTACCAGTTGCATTCAAAAATTGCGTTTTTAATCTGTTATGTCATTTACTATCATTTAAAACCTTTTTTCTGCTCTGTTAAAAAAAGGTGTGTTAGTATGAATTGCAGGAGAACTTGCTCTTGAAATGACAATATTTGGTTTTAATCCTCACATTTCCTTAAACAAGTTTGTACATACTTCCTCATCTCTAAAAAGGAACTAACCTTCACGTATAGCAGCACTGAATTTGAAACAAAAAAGAAATGCGTTGTGCATGAAAATCAAGCCTGTATAACTGTAAAGGATCTTTTTGATGGTCACTGCACTGTAGCTGGGCAGGTCACTGCTTAACTGCAGAGCTGTTACAGTCCTCAGAAGAGCTGTTTTACTTCTGTTTTTTACTGCAATAACTTAATGAAGCAAAATTGGACTAGTGCCATAACATTTAAGGAGCTATGTTTTGAAGCCTCCTTCACACCAATGTAATTTGCTGTGACATGTGGCACATGTCTCAGAAACACATTCAGAGATAAATCATTAAAATGGCCAGCTATGACTGCACTGCAGCCATGCACCGAGGATGTCATGCCAACATTCACTGGATTCCCCACCTGCTACAGGAGGTGGATGGATATGACTGAAGGCAAATGGCCAACAGAGAAAGCATTTTGGAGGTTTGCATTCAGCTGTACCCCTGTAGCTGAAGATCTTGTGTTCATACTTTTCTTCCCCTCATAAACATTGGAGTGATTTCTCCCATGTTGTGGGAAGTGGTGCAGTTTTCACTGTGACTGGAAAGAGACTGGGAAGGCCCTTCACTGACACACTTGATTATGAATGTCCCATTTGGTTTGACACTGCTTACATGGCACATTTCCTACACAATGAACAGCAAATGCTGACCAAGGACACTAGCCCGCCAGCTCCCAAACCATCAGTAGTACATCACTGTGCTCTTTTATTATTGCCTTTCATTTGTGTAGCCAAATTTTAGCCATGCAGTTGCCTGCAGGAAGACATTCTACTTGCAAGTGCTTCTGCTGCCACTGTTTTAACTCCCTCACAACTTTCATTCACAGTCTGGTTTTGGTTGTGAGGCCCTCCTTGTTGCAGAAAGTCCGTGTAAGACTGAAGACGTGCTCAGCTGCTGATCACAGCTGGGCTGGGACTCAAAATTAGAAACTGTTTTTAAAATGAGAGAGTTTGGGAAAGCTAGTGGTGTCATGAATTATTCCAGGTTTAGACAAACTCACAAGCACTATATTGGATTGAGAATTAGCATGGGAAGAAATATTCTGGAGAGAGTGAGATTCTGACTTTCTTCCTCTTGCTGATCTCTCCGCTTGAGATGAATCACTTGAGAATTTTTTTACATATTCCAAGTTTGGAGCCATGAACACCTAACAAAACAAGCACAATTTTGTTGTTTCTTTTTGCTTCAGTGTTGACAAACAAGGAAGGAACAAAAGCGTTAGGGAAGGCTCCAAATGATTCTGTGAGGGCTCATATTTGTGTATTAAATCACTGCCTGACCTCTGGGGCTGCCTGCTCACCATCAGCTAAGGAGTTAGCATTGTAAGCAAGGAAAATGCAAATGTTCAGATTACAAATATAACCAGCATGATCTTGCAAACCACTGTTTTTCCTAACCTCCCGGCAAATAAATGCATAGAGGCAGCAATAAGTCTTTAAATACAGTTTCATAGGCTAAGGTTTACTTATGGTACTCACTTTTCTGAGAATTCAGAATGGCATTTCTGGGAACCTTTATTGTACCTTTCCACCCACTAAAGCCTTGGTATTGTAAACTAATTCTCACTCTGCACTGCACCATAACTTAAAGGGTGGCTCAAAAGAAACAGGAGCGGATAAATTTACATGCCTGGATACTACCGGAATTGCAAGGCCTTTGTTCTCAAGCTTGTTTTTATTTCTAAAGAAGCATACCTTTTTAGGATAATATTTTAAGGAAATGCTTTAAGTCACAATTTACTTGTCTCATATATTGACTTGTATTTCTTCTTTTAAAAATTGAACTGTGACTAAATTACAAACAATCCTCACTCTTCAATTCCCATAAACACACCTTTTCAGACCAATACATGCTCTGAAGAAAGTGGAGTAGGAAGGGGAGTTTTGCTTAAATTCCTGGGTAGATTGCAGGTGCATTTGTTTGTATTAAGAGAAATGTCTAACAGAATTCTCCTTTGTGACACACTATAGCAACTTTTCAATTTTCTCTCATTAGCTTGTGGTACTTCCTCCTCAATAAGGTACTATTGTGCTGCCTCTAACCTGATCTTGGAAACACAGAGGAGCTGTCAACTCATCAACCCTAGAAAATGGATAGTTAATCTTTTCAGGGGACTTGTTTCATTTCCTGGAGCTCATGCAAAATCCAAATATTTAGCTACTTCAAACAGTGAGTTCCTCACCTGGATTTTACCGATAAAGCAACAAAGATTATTACTTCTGATTTTTTTTCTCCTTTTCTTCTGTTTGAAAATTAGTGCCTCTGGGTGAATAGAGCCTCATTTGTAAAGTCACAATTTAGCACTTTATTAAGACAGCATACAATTACATTTTCTGAGGTTTTTTGTTTGCATTGGGTTTAAAAATTCACCTCCTGTTTTCTCTGGTGCTGTCAGTTTTTTTTGGTTCTCACCCCTTGATAGGATGCACAGAGATCATTAGACTGCTCAGTCTTTCATGGGTCTAATCATGGGGATGAATGATGCTTCTTGCAGGATCAGTCTTCCATAATTTCAAACATTGAGGTGTTTTTTCAAGGTCAGAATACCACTGTCAAAAAGGCTTCATCACCATTGCTTATTCTTTTGATGTGCTCTAAGATTGTCTTTGGTATCACCTTCATGATGATCCTATACTGAGAAAAGATAGATTGTGATGAGTAAGAAACAAATGAGGCATTTCATGTCCATTTTCAGAGGCTGGCCTTTCTAGTCAGAGCCTTGGGGTGCTCACTGCCTTTGCACCTTGGTGGAGACCCACTGAAACCTGCAGGCTCACAATGGCATGCACCAAGGGGACACAGAAAGAAGGGGATTCAGAGAAGCAAAGAGCTGGTGAGATCCATGGCAGTGTCTAAAGGTAAGTCCTGAAGAAATGCCCAGAACTGCCCTCTTTATAGATTAAAACAATAGAAGCTACAAGCCTAACAAAGAGGAAAGAAAGATCCTGTACTGCAGAGAAACACTTTCAGTCTGCTGGTTCACCCAATGGAACAAGGACAGATTCTACATCAGAGATGCTGGAAAGCAGAGTCAAAATAGGAGGTTGCCTCTGCAAAGGCACTGCTCCCTGAAAAAAGCACAAGCAATACTTAGAAGATGTGGCACAAAATCAAGCTGCAGTCTTATGTGGTGACAGTGACAATGGAGATTTCACCTCTGGACTAGAAAGCACAAACACACAGTGTTTCTAGAAAGCTGCACTAGAGCAGAAATTCCTGAATTTTTTAAGTGGTGGTGCCTCCGTGCTTCATTTTATATCCCAGCACACATCTCTGATTTCTAGGCTACTGCTCTGAAAAGTGGGTTATTGGGAATCTAGTGTCCAATAGTGGAGAGAAAAAAAGCAGGAGAGAACTTTGGTAGAAAACAGGAGAGAAAGTAGGATGTAATTTAAAGAGGTAACTATGGGGTAATAAAACAGATTTACCCCAGGTCAAGAAAGCAATTTTTTTCCCCTCAGAGTGACTCTCACTGTAGAACATAATCTACACATTATCACAAAGAACAACAAGCTCCTGAGGTTTGGGCTGTAAATTAGCATTAGAACAATCTGGTAAGAGTGGGCTGGGTTCCTTCTGAGCTCACTCTGACAGCCCTCCCATGCTATAATATATTAATATAGTCATGATAGCCTGAAGATATAACTGTGATGGTACAAAACTTGATGTGCCCCCAGTGAGCTCTTAATCCTCCCGTTTCATGGTGTTCTCACTGTTCAAAAGCAGTGCAGTTTACTGTGCAAAAAAACCACCCAGATCATTAATTTTACAATGCTGAATACCAAAGGAACCATGATAGCTAACATTTATATTTTGTACCAAATAAATTTCCAGTAACAAATATTATTACAACAAGTACCAAAGGAACTCAGAATTGCTAAGTTATTTTTCCATTGACTTTTGGAACAACCTATAATCCTTCCTTATATATCAGTTCAGAAACAGTGAAATCTCCTTTATCACAACCAGCTGACCCAATCTCAGCTGTTCTTTGAAAACAAAGCCACATGTTTTCTTAGTTACTCCACGTGGAGATCTGTTTAGTCCCTCTCCTCCAATAGCTTCTGTTGCCAAAACTTGCAGTTTTATGAAACAAGAGTAGCTGCTGAATAGCTGAACCCAGTTTCATCTCTAGGCTTCAAACAATCACCCCAACAAGGCACATCTTCTGAAGTTTTGTCTGGTTTGCTATACACAGTTGCAGAGTTTTTCCCGTGGATGGCTGATTGATTGGAACAGAAGGCATGGTGTGTCAAAATATTTTACCCTTCCTTTCTGGAATGCTTTCTTAACATTTTTTGGGGGGTTGTCCTATCTTCAGAATGGCTTGACCCACTAGTGTTGGATGTGTTTTGTTTTGTTTTGTTTTGTTAGCCTCAATAAGAAGAGATTGTGTTTGGACAGGTTGTATTTATTATAAACATTCTCCAAAAGAAAAAAGAAAAAGAAAGAAAAAAGAATTTAAAAAAGAAAAAATAAGAAAGAAAAAAGAAAGAAGATAAAAAAAAGTTAGTTTTGCTGACTTCAGGCTTTGGTGCAGCAATGACTTAGCTGACTAAGAGGTAGAAGGGCATGGTTCTGCAGGTAGAAGAAAGGCTACTGACCCAGGAAGTCAATAAAGCCGTGGGAGGGACGATGAGCTGGGAAGCAGTGAAGGAAGGGGGCAGGAAAACTGTCAGGCATATGGAGGGAGGAAGGTGAGGAGGCTTAGCACAAAGTACTGCTGTTTCAGGTCTTCGGTTCTCTTGGTGTGTAAAAGTAGAGCACATACAGCATACAGGGACAGGGAACACCATCACTTCTACCCTCATAACCTGCTCAGCATCTGCAGGAGGTCATGAGATGAGCTGGGCAGGCAGTGCTGACTGCAGCAATGAGCTGAAGCTCCACTGGCCACTCTTCTCTCATCATCACCAAGACGATGCAGACCTTGCCAGCAAGTAAAGGGGAAATTGTAGCAAATCTGCTACAATTGTCTGAGACTGAAACGACACTGAAATGAAGTTTGAGGGGAAAGAACAACATAGAGCAAGCTTGGTGAAAACATATTTCCTTTCCTATCCATAACACTGGAACAATTTGGGTTTCCTCTCAAGTGTTAAGCTCTTTCAACGCAGCACTTATACTGTTTAAATCACTGCTTTGTGAGAAGACCTCATCCCAACTTGCTGAATGCTGAGACTTCAGACATTCAAACCTTCTTTGATGGGCTGCAGCAACAGTCAGGAAGATACTGATGTTTAGGCAAGTCCAGGCACACCTCCTCTAGGCAATCCAGTCTCGCACCAGCATGTCAGCTCAGCCCTCCTGCTTCTCACAGAACTTCAAATCAAAGCTCGCCAGAGTCTCATGCCTTTCTTGTCAGGGAACACTGTGGCCTCAGTAATGCTTGACAGAACCTGCAGAGGATGAGATGCAGCAGGCAGAGTGACAGAGCAGCCTCCTGCCTGTGCTACAGCAGCACACTCAAGCACATGGCCAAAGCAGGGCAGGAAGATCAGTGAGAGACTTTGGTTCAATATTCAAACTTCAGCCCGTCAAGCCTTTCCTGGCTTCCCAGCTCATGGCTCTGGCTTACCCCACTGCAGCAGCTGTGCAGCACCTCTTACTCAGATACTGAGGATGCCGAGGTTTTAGGAGAAAGGCAGAGGGAAGGAGGAAAAGAGATCATGAGACCCCTGGCAACTGCTGCACTCTGGAAAGGGTATTTTGCAGGTCTAGTATTTTGGCACAGATTTCACAGGGTAGGGTTTGGGTGTTTCTCTAGTGATGTAACTGTAGAGCAGCTCACCACTTCATGGGGGTGTTGGAGGCATAGCAGAAGATCATATCAATGACCTTGTCTGACCTCTTTGCACCTTTCCACATTCCCTCTATCTGTGATGCCATGGCATAACTTCCTTTAAAAGAAGCTGCTTGCAAGATACAAGAAAACCTCATGCAGTGCTTGCTCTTTACTTTTTCTTCCTTTAACTTAAGGCCATCTGCATGGTTCTTGGAAGTCCCAAGAGATCTCTCTCCTCTGTTGCAGAGATGTCAATGTGATTACAAAGAGACTTGCAAGGTGGAGAATGAGAGAAAATGAATTGTCCTTACATGGCACCTTGGGACAGAATGATGCTGACAGCTGTGCACCTTGAACTATTCTCCTGGCAGTGGTGCAATGATATGATAAATTTAGTTTAAAGATGACTGGGAATTCTGAAGCTAAGCATTCTTTATCTGAAAAAAGCAATTCATCAATACATTTCAATGTATGAGAAATGTCTGTGGTATTCGATAGTAGAGAAAATGCTTTATATTTTTTTAATTATCTAAATGTTAAATTTTGACATTTTAAATTAAAAAATATCCATTCTCATCTTTGGAAAAACATTTTGTTTCAAAATGTAAGTTTTAGTGATAGCTATGCATACAGCTTGTTAAATGGTCTACAATATTTTGAAATATTTTTAAATTACTTAAAAAAAAAAGATAAATGGTTTATAAAGTTTCTTTGAATAGTCTTTGAAAAGTTGCAGTTCATTAAGTTTTTCAAGATCATGATTGTTCTTCCCACAGTGAAAGGAATTGTGAATAAAAAACTTCGACATCCATATGTGAAGTAACCATTTCCTACTATCTTTAAGAATGTCTGGGAAACATAAGAAGACCACTGACAATTAGTGGCCACGTAAAATAGCTTGCTCTTCCGCTTTATAATCATAAAATGCATTCATCTGGCAGCACTGGTTTTGAAGGGACTGGCTTAATGGATCCACGTGTGGCAGATGTTACGTTTTCTACAGTAACAGTAAATTCATTCTGGGAATTGGCAGCACCTTCCCAGACAATGCCTGTGAGCATGCAATTCATTTTCATAGAGATGCCTGTTAAAGAAAAGGAACATGACTGCAAAAATTACCAAAGATACAAACCAGCAACCTCCACCTTACTGCAACAGGCAATGCCACACCTGCCTTCCACTGGCTATGCTTCCTACTCAGTACTCTTCATTTTCTGGGTTCAAAAGCAGTGGTTTATTAGCTAGTTGTAAATAAATAAATAAATCAATCTCCAATTTAGTTTGTCAGGAAACTAAAACACTGAGCAGGCTAACATCTATTTTCAACAAAAAAATACTACTTATATTTTCTCTTTGCTTAAGCTGGCAATGTGTTGTGGTATGGCAGTAATCTCAGTACCTTTTACTCTGTCATGTCAGTGCTTCATACCAAATGTTCATGATCAACTAAAGGTTGCAGCAGTAAGGACAGTTTCTGGACACCTGCACTTCCCTGTCCTCTCTTTGTATCTCACTTTCCAGGTAAATACTTGCTTGCTCTTTAGAGTCTGAAAACTAGTGCTTTTCAGATATTCCTCCCTACCTGTGTGAAATAGATCTTTAATTTCCTCTTGCCTTTGTAAGTTCCACCACAGCAGTGAGATTTGGCTGCAAATGTGCATCTTTTCTGGCTGCCTGGTTTAGTTTTTACTGCATTAAGCAGGTGATATCCTGGAAGGATTCCTGCTGAGTGCTTGAAAAAGTGTAGCTTCGTTTCACCTGCTGGGCTCTGGCCAGTGGGCCCAGCAGGACTCAGACTCTCACTGACTCAGCATTTGCAGTTTGTGCTTGACTACTGTGGGACAAATTAAGGTGGATGGAATCTAAGGGCTTCACAAAGAATTGTTCATTAAAATGATGATAAAAGCATGCATTAATCTTCTTGGCTTAAAATCTACTTGAAATTTGTTTTTTTGTATTTTTTCTACTCTTTTGAGAACAACATGCAATGTTCATAATAGTTGCTGACAAGTTTTCCCTTCCTGTTTCCCAATACTCTGCTTCACGTTCCAGAGAAGTAAAGGATTGTCTCTTGTTGCCTTGTGAAGGTTATGTCCCTCGGGTTTAATTTATTATTTCAAATGCTAATTATGAGGTAGTGACCGAATCCTACCATCCTGTGACTGCATTATGGGGACATTGTGACCTACAAAGCTTCTGAGTCACACTCTCTGTGTCTCCTCTACCTCAACACACAAAGCCATATGCCATAGGATGTTTTATGGAATATGTGAAAATAAATAGGATGAGACTTCAGAGATACAAGAGCAGAAACCATGAGAAAGGAAGATAATCTGAAGAGATGAATGTGGAAGATGAGAAGAAGGAAACCAAAGTGGCTATATTGCACTAAAACTAAGAGGAGCCTTGGACAGACCCAATTTCAATGTAAATCACCTGTTTCCATAACAGTCCCAAACAAACACTTTTGTTTTCTGCTTGAAACCTGAAAGTGTGAAACACTTTAAGATCTACATCTTAGGGTGACTTGTACATGGAAAATTGATGGTGTGGCAAAGCCTGACTGTCGAAATTGAGAATAATTCATTAATTGTGTATCACTCATTTTATGTATGTTTCAGATGTGAATTTCCAAAGGACCTTGACTGTAAGAAAGCAGGCTCTGAATTTTTCCAAATAATTTTTTTTCATGGCCTACTGTGGAAGAAGATTGACCATCAGACATAAATCTGAGCTGAAGATAGAAAGAGTGCAAGCTATAGGTGCTTCCAAGAACACAGATTTCAGATGGTGCCTAAATGAATCATGAAGTGTGGGGTGCAAAGATTACTAGAAACTTCACTGCTGCTTCTTTCTACATTGATCAAGTGAGAAAGGAAAAATGCTGATTTCTGGGAAAAACAAAAGGGATGTTGCAGAGTTTACTCTGCCTGAGGGATAAGAGGATGGATCAAGAGAGGAAGAGGGTGTAAATACGGTCCCTGTGTGTGAGGGTGTTTTTGCCTGAATGAGCTGGAGGAGGCAGGGGTGGGTTGAGAGACTGACCCAATTCTGCTAGGCTGGTGAAGGGTTTCCTTGTGTGATACTGTCGGACTATAACTAACAAAGCCTCTTGCTTTGATCTTGTGACAGTGGAAATCCATCTAATGCTGCTGTTTTGAAAGCTTGTGGGTTCCTTTCATTTTTTCATTACCTATGCTGAGTAAAAGAAACAATGTGGTTTGTTTTAAATTAATGGCTGTCCATTCATTACTGCAGTGACTCGGACTGTTTTCCTCTGTTGGCTCCCTGTAAGGTCAGCCCCTGACTATTCAAGTTTTGTGGGTTTCACTCAGTTTCTGAGACTTGGAGCTAGAAGGAATGTTTTCCTGCAACCACACTGTAAATAACTTTCATGGTGGTGGCCAGTCTGAGGTGAATGGCTGGTCTTGTGAAGGAGGTCTCAGTAAGAGCCGTGCCCTTAAACCAGCCCCCAAATCACCTTGATATTGAGCTCAGAAGCCAAGTCCCAGCTCCCAGGAGCACAAGGCACAGAGAAAAGGGGTTGATCTCCCTGGGACACTATAACAAACACAGAGACAGAGCAGAAATAAATCTCTTGTGGCTTTTCTCCCACCTTATCTATACTACCCCATAGTATTTTTGCCATTAACCTTTTTTACATCCTCCAACTCTTTCATCAGATATTTGAGCTACTCCTCTATCCCCTGTTGTACATTATTTTCTCCACTTAGTTGAGCAGGGGGGATTTTTTGCCCCCTGTTTTTTCCTTTGCTTTTGTTTGGGCTTGACATCGTAACAAAATAGATTTTTAAAATAATGTAAGTGGAATGTAATTGATTTGGTGTCTTTCATGAATGATAAATCATTGAAAATAAGTACTAATTTGAGGAATATATTTAACTGACAGCATTATGTTTCCCACAGTATTAATATATTGCAAGGTGTTTGTATCATCACATCAGCTGAACTAAAGTTCAACTCATGTGCAGGAAGTTGTCCTGCAAAAAACAGGTTTCTGACTCCTGGAAATTTTCTTGAAAATATAAAAAGGTTTGGTTGAAACTGTAACTTCTCTCCTTCTCTGCCTCTGTTCTGTGCTCTCACTGCTTTCCTGAGCCAGAGTTCTCTGGATCCAGTGAAAGCCTTGGGGTTCCCCTGGATCTGTGGTTCCTTCTGAAGAGGCAGGAGATGAGGTCTGGGGATCCAGATGCAGATTTTCAACTGCACAAGAGAATCCTGAATTTCTGGGTTTCCAGATCTTCATGGATGAATCTAGGTGTGGGACCCCTGACCCTGTCATTGTGTTATCACTTAGCAGCCTGAAGATATTTGCCAAATGAAGAGAGGTACTCTCTTTTTCCCATCATGTCCATATATCTTGCACCCTGAGTGGTGTGGGATGGTGAGAATGGCCAGGAGCTGTATAGGATTGTGCTCCTGGATGAAGGAGGAGAGATATATGAGGCTATTAGGTGAGCTGAACTGAGCTGTGGTAACCAGAGGCCACCAGGTGCCCACACAACCCTGGTCAAACCTGGCTGCTTGGAATTCAGTCTGTGAGAAGTGCTCCTACTGGCAGCTGACAGTGCTCCTAGGAAGCAGCTAAATGTCACCAACATTTCTGGGACTGCCAAATTATTTTTGCTAAGGATCATGGAAACCAGCAAGTAGCTCTACAATCAGAATACAGCATATAGCAAATGCTGTGGATTTGGATAACTGGGAGAAAAAGGAATATTAAACTGCTTCCTCCATCCCAGATTATGTTCCAGTCTCTGTCCTGAATAAAGAAGTGGAATAATGCACTGAGAGAAAAAAACCCAAACAATTCTGTCCATTAAGAAAAGAAGAGCAACTCTCCTACATCCTCAGGAAAAGTCTCTGACACACACAATAGAAATGCTGTACAGGTCTGCAGCTCAATGGGTATAAAGAAAGTGAGGCTGGTACAGCTGGGGAAAACTTTTTCCTACACACACTTGCTGGTCAACTTTGGATGAGCAGTCGAGATTGCAGATATATGAGTTCTTCTTCAAGTGCCAAAGGTGCTGAAACACAATTTCTGGCTCTTGCTGGCTTTCCTTCATTTCCTTTTTGACTTCAGTTTTATCCCATTCACACAAATTCCCTACTTAGTGTTTGCAGTTCATGTTTTCCTGTTTACTGGGAGCACCAAAGGCCATATCTCAGCAGAAGTAGTGGGTATGAAGAGATTCAGAAATGCACATGAAGCTTTCTTTTTTAAAATTTAAAAATTTTAAATGTAAAATTTACATTTTACATTTTTCCTTTTTCTGCTTGGTCAGAAAGGTCATTCTGTACTTGTGTGCAGGAGCCTGGAAGCTGAGGAGAACCTCTGGAAAGAGCACCAGGACGCTTCACAGAGCACACAGCCGGAGCATCTCTGGGGGCTGGAGAATAAAGCATCTGAAGTTTGGGATGAAAATAAAAGTGTCATAAAGTGTTACTGTGGAGAAGGCAGGCTCGGCCAGGTTTTTAAAAACTTCCCATATCTTCCCTGCCTTTTGACAGCTTCTCAGATAACTCACATGGTAAGGCAGACATATTGCTGCACCAAGCACCAGGTGGAAAAAATCAAAGTAACAGCGTGTTGCAAGCCTCTTGTTAGCATGGCAAGTTTCATATTGACACCTGGTGTGCAGACACCCCGGCCTCCACACACACGCACCCGAGCCCAGCTTTTAGAGAGCTGTTCGGCTCTTGGCCATTGCCTCTGTGCTCCAGAAATCATTCCTGTCTGTAATCATTTCACCCTACGGTGAAAACACAGGGAGTGCAAGAGGGGTTTTTTTTAAATGCCAGGGTCGTTGGCTAATTTCTCTGTGTAAAATGCTTAGTGGGAAACAGTGCATTGAAGGTTTGCTCAGGAAGCTCTGACTTGGGCTGATCAGCAATTATTGCCGAGCGAAGCCGGAGCCAGCAGCAGGATGTGTGGGAGCTGCTGCTCACCAGGGTGTGCTTGTGGCTCACACTCTGGCTGAGTGAGCACCCGCACATCCTTCCGAGGCCCTGGGAAGCCAGGGGGATGCCCTGAAAGCAGGACCAAGGCTGGAGTCCTGCCTGGTTCAAAGAGCAGCTGGTGATGCAACTTCATTCAGCATATTAATGCAGTTTTTTCCTCCTGAATATTTTTATTTGTCAGAATAGCAAACTTGGGCTCCATCATTGCAAAAATAAGGCTTTGATGCATTGTGTCTTTTTGCCAGATATTTAACAGTAATCCAAATAAATTACTTGGTTCAGAGGTTCACAGAACATGAGTCAAAACTCCTATTTAAGAGAAAAAATGCTCTTAGGATTTAATTTCTGCTATAATTCCTGAGCTGCCAAGCTAGGGTGTATCATTTTTAGGTATTTTAGAAACCAGATTTTGTTAAAAAAGCTGCAGCCATTGTCCTAAACAGCTGACAGGTTCCCACCAGCCCTCCCCGTGCCAGCTGGCTCATGTATTCACTGAGTATCTTGGCAAATGGTCAAATACAACACACATTTTAAGCAGCTGGATTAACCTAGAGATTCTTACCAGAACCTTTTCATCTGCTTTTCAGAGGCAGACCACTGCCATTTAATTATACTTTAATTGAATGAAAAAACAAGTCAATACCTAATTAATTTGAGTTAGAGAAGAATGGCAATGCAAAGCTCTGGATTCTGGAACACAGCATTTAAAGGACAGCCTTGCTAATTTTAGCTACATTTGGAATTTGTTTGTGATCCTTCCCTTCCCTTCCCTTCCCTTCCCTTCCCTTCCCTTCCCTTCCCTTCCCTTCCCTTCCCTTCCCTTCCCTTCCCTTCCCTTCCCTTCCCTTCCCTTCCCTTCCCTTCCCTTCCCTTCCCTTCCCTTCCCTTCCCTTCCCTTCCCTTCCCTTCCCTTCCCTTCCCTTCCCTTCCCTTCCCTTCCCTTCCCTTCCCTTCCCTTCCCTTCCCTTCCCTTCCCTTCCCTTCCCTTCCCTTCCCTTCCCTTCCCTTCCCTTCCCTTCCCTTCCCTTCCCTTCCCTCATGGGGAGCAAAGAACAAAGACATCAGTTTCACACTTGGATAAGTTCTGTTACAAAAGAAAACTTGCTGTTTTACCTGCTGCAGAGATGCCTGTTAAAGGGTGCTGCTGTTCTTGCATTTTTACATTATCTAGAGAGCTGTTTGCTTTTATTTTTTTTATCTCGGAGTATAATTAAACCAGCAGCAGTATTACTTAAAATTTCACAGTCCACATCACGATAGTGTTTGCAGTGTTTTAAATGAGGACCAAATGTTCTGCCCAAACCTATTAACAGTATTATCCAGATGTTGGAACCAATTTGGAGGACAGCTCTACTCATGTATCCTAACAGTTAAGTATAGAAAGCTTCCTCACTTATTAGAGACAACACCACCCATCAAAACTTTGCTGTCACCAAAAAGGAGCACACAGAGGCAAAGAGCCTGAACCTTTTTGTGAGACCTGTGTGCCACACTTCCCATCCATATCACTTCCTTCCTCAGTAGAAGAGCCAAATATGCCACATCCTATATAACTTTTAAGACACTGAAGTGTAAAGAATTTATGAAAAGACTTTATTTGCCATGTTTGTTTATATAGACCAGATGAATGATGTAATAATTCATTATATTGCATCAGAACAGTTCATCCTGTTTTGTTGTGGTTTGCATCCAAACTCACAGCTGAAGGTAGTCTTGATTATCATTGACAGCTGTGTCATATCTGTTGATATTATTCAAATGTCATGAGATAAATAATGAATTCTTTAATCTTTTAACATTTTTGCTGTCTCAACTATGTAAAAGAGACAAAGCCAGATAGGCAAATTATGTCTCCTAAAATGGATGAGAAAGCAAACTCATGCAAATTAGCCATGTTTTTCCTTAATTAGCTTCCATTTGTTCCCATATCACTCAAAATATGAGTATATATATTATTAATGTAGTGGTGAATTGTTCTCTGGCTTACTTACAGTCTCCACATTTTTCCAGTGAGACTGAACCCAAATTGAAACATCCTTAGATATGGCCAGTTTTTGTGGCTGAAAATACTTTCCACCACATGTTTTTTGAGATAAAGTGTTTCATTTACCCACTACCAGACTTGGAAAACAAGACATAGGAAAATGAATCAATAAGGAGAAACAGGATCAGAGGAAAAGCAATCTAAAGCCTAATTCATTTTGGGACAAAAACTCTTAACAGAGAAACGTTTGCATAGGTGTATGAACAGAGTTTATGCCATGTGCTGCATCTTTACTCCCACTGTCATAAAAGGGAGGATTCCCATGCAAGCAGACATTGAGTTAGGAACCCAATGTTGGATGTTGGATGAAATTCTCTGAAATATCTTTGGAATTCTGACTAAATGCTCTGTGGTGTTTGGTTGATGCCTGATACAGCGTCAGTTCCATGATGTAAAGCTGTACCTTGACTTTCCTTGCAAAATTTCCAAATGATTTCTGATCATCAGAAGTGATAAGAACCAGAAAGAAGACTGAAATGACCTTTTCCTGGTGATAACATGTATCTCAGAAGGAGGAACAAGACAAGGATTTTTGAAGGTTGTGCTACAAAACTTGGAGGTGTGGATTTGTGCATTTGAGCACTTATGAAGGAGGAGAAAGGGAGACAAGCAGGATATCCTGGGAAGGGTAGCAGAAGTGGCATGGCTCACAAGGGAGGGGAATGGCTTGGCAGTGGAAGGTGTTTTTGATGAATCTCATGCAGCTGATGTGAGAGATGGTTGTGAGACTAGCTGCCAGCTCTCCCAAACCTGATGGAAGAGCCTCCAGTTCATCCCTTGAGGTAAAGCCCTTTCCCTGGTTCACTGTGAAATACAGTCAAAGCACAGGCTAAGTTTTAAGAAAGAACTTGTCTTGTTTTCCTTGTGATAACGCAGCCTTCTCTGAAAATGATGCGAAGGAAGTATAAACCACATAAACAGATTTTGAAGGTTTCAAAGTGGTATCAAGCCAAGAACTTTAACACTAGCAGCAAGCCTTGCTTTGCTCTTTCATATACACACAGTTGTAGCATTGGTAGAAGACTTCAGAGCATACTGATATTTGTAGAATGTCAGCTCTTCAGTGAGAGACACAATGTGTTTGTTTGTTTCAATGACAGGGTAGTTTCAATATTGTTGATGGGACATGAAGCACTTGGAAAAACTCAGACCAGGAATACTTTGATGTTGCTGAGTCTTAAATAAAGTGGGCTCAGGCTTTCTGAAAAAGCTTTGCCTGCACACCTCAGCTGTAGCATGAGGGGGACCAGACCACCCTCTAGTGGGATGAGACTGCATTTCAGCATGAGATGTGTTACTGCTTTAGCTATGAAACCATATTTCTGTTTCCTTTTGCCTTGGAGATTTTTTGAGATGAAAGATAAGATCAGATATTTATCTGTGCATGCAGTGTGGGAGGGCTCCTATCCTAAAGGCTCTGCAAACTTCCTCTGCTCAACGGGTTTCTGAGTCAGATTGTGAGACTAGGTGTCCTGATATTGAAAAAAAATGAGCTGCCTCTCCTATGTCTCTGGCTCTGAAACATTTAAATAAATGTATATGTTTCTTCTGTTCTTTTCATCACAACATCAGGTCTAATTGACACATGCTAAATAACAGTAAGGAATTGCTAGACTATGGGGGGAAGGAATTGGCTTCCAAAGGGAAAGCCTGTAAGAGGCTGGGAGCTGAGCAGCTGAAAAACTAGCAAAAGGTTTTCTTAATTCAAATTGGTCACATGAATAAAACAGATTGTGAAAAAATATTTCAACAACTGAGTTTAGAGGGAAAAAACCCCATGAATTATTTATTTCACAATTATTATTTGGTTCAGTCAGAGCTTCCTCATTTAAGAAAAATGCATGGTAAAGCTCCAGTTGACACACCTTGGAAAATTCCTCTGCCCGGACACGAGAGCAGCCATCGGTCCCAGCATCAGGCACACCTAAAGTACCAGCTCATGCAGAAGCAGAGCAGAAGCAGAAACAGCACCACAAAGGCAAACAGGAGGTGCCATGTCCTCCCCAGAGGCACACACGACAGCTGCCATGTGGCATTTGAAGGCCATGTTTCAGCCCCAGATGGCTGGCAAGGCCAAGCTTTGGCACACAGGGTGTGGGAGCAGGGGTAAGTGGGGGGCTGCAATGGCAGCTTTGCTCCAGGAGGAAAATGAAGGTCAGTCATGGAGGGGTGCTCACTGTAGTGTCCACTTCAGTCAGTCAGGACTTGCCTGTAAATCTTCTCCTTTTTCAAGAAAAGAGACTGTGTTTTTGTCTGCATATGGAAAATATCAGGTTTGTTTTCAACACTGCTGCAGCCTGAAGAAATTGAAGTATTGTGTATAATAGTAAGCATATGTTGTCCCTGCCTCATGCCCGTGGTATTCCCTGGTTGAGGAACAGGCTCCTGAAAACTGATGTCCCTTACCACTGCCCAGCCTTTACTCCAGTATTTCAAACCCAGAATCAACCGAGGTACCTGAAAAACATCAACTAACTAACATGGTTAGGTGATGAGTGGCTCAGGCACTCAGACTTATTTCAAGTCTATGAAGGAGAATAAAAAAAAATAATGGTTCTGTGTTTCTCTTACCTTTGGTGTAATGTCTGATTTTTGACTTATCACTTCTACTGCTGCAGCCCCAAGAGGCTGAAGACTAAAATCCTCAGAGCTAGAGTTGGTCTGTGCTAGCTGTTCTCCACATGTTCATGCACGCACACACACGCAAACACTCTGGGCACAGAGGAGAGTGAGATCTGCGTAGGGCAGCCAATAAAATAGTTTAATTTTAATAGCTCCTGATGTGGTCTTTCCTAGCCTCAGTTTGGACATTATCAACCCACCCCATTACCCATTATCAACCCACCCCCCACCCTTCCTCCAAAAACATATAGTTCTGTTTTAAATTTAAGTTTAAACTTAGAGAAAAGGATTTGTCATGATACAAAATAAGCTTAAGTTTGCTGCCTTGTATTTCTTAGAGAAATGAAAAGCCTTGTAGATAAATCTTACATTGTGGTGACAAATACTTGAAAAATTACAAGTACCTTCACTGGTATTAAAACAGCTCAGCACTGAGTCAGGGAGATTTAATTTCTGTTTTGTTGTACAGTCAGGAAAGCTTAGGTTTGAGTTGTTTTTCAAAATTTTTTATACTCTCAGTCAAAAAATTTCCAGTGGATATAGACAAGCTTGAAAAGCAAAAAATGCTTTTCCTTGGTTGCCTTTCACTGATGCCTTATGGAGCTGTGAAGTCTGCAGATCACAAACCAAAGATGGCTGTGCTACTGGGTGATATCTCTGTTTTAGTTGACTGAGCTCAAGTGATTAAAGCTTTAGGTAAGTTTTGTTAGTCCTTCAAGCTTCCAGAGGACCTGAAAAGTGAATTTTAGCACGCAGTTTCATCAGTCAGTTTTATTGAGGTTGACTGTGTGGCCTCTGAATGGGGCAGACTGCAGGAGCTAAGCCAGAGCATCCCAATGCAGCCACTGCTCAGCCCTCTCCAGAGAGCCAGTGGAGAGCAGACCCGAGGCTGCTGCATTTCCTGCTAGTCACAAACAGCCACAGAAGGACAGAGACACAAAGAGGACTGGAGTACCAGAGTTAACACCTTCGCCACCACTTACAGTGGTGAAGTGTAAGGGTACTGATTTCTGCCTCCTAAAGGACAGCACTGTGCTGTGTCATTTTGTGCATGATCACTCTCACTGGGAAAAAACATTTTCTGTTTGAGTTACCAGTGCCACTTCCAGTCATATCTCAGCATCCCTAGGAGGTCTCGTGTCTAATCATTTACTGGATTTGTCTTGACTTATGTCAAAAACATCTCAGCAGCTCCCAGTCAGAGATGATATGTCTGAAGGTCTCACTCACTGAAATGTAGAGTAGATCATGCTGGGAATTAATTAAGCTTCTTAAAATTTGCCTGGGCTGTTGTAGTTGCAAAGTGGGTAAAAATTGCTCCATGACTGTCTGTAGCAGCACTTGTGTGTCAGAAGCAGAAACAGCCTGTGAACCTAATCCAAATTGTGCCCTGGCTAACCAATGCAAGCATGGCCAGAGGTAGACAGGGTCCTCGTGAACATGCCTGCATGAAAAATGCTGGGCATGGATGGAGCCTTGCTTCCTCCACTACCGCACAGGTCACTCCCGTGTTAAGGGGATTATGATGTCTGCTTCCTTGGAGAGGTCAAATTGCTCCTAAAAAAAATCACTTTTAAATTATAGGAGTTCTCAGCAATCAGAGAGGAAAGACCAATAGATTCCTGCCCAGAGAATCACAAATCATTCTCATCTGGAGCTCCAGGAGGAGTTTCCAGGAAGGACCAATTTCTTCTGAGGCCAATCTGACTTTCTGACAGGGCTGTCAGTGCTAGAAGCGATGTGCAGATGGGAGGCAGAGAGTGTGCAGGTAGTTTGTTTGGTCTAGTTTTTACAAGCTGAATACATTTTGTGGTAAATAAACACTCTGTGGATTTTTTAGGCTCAGCATATGTCATGGGCTTCTTCCAGGTTAATTTTTCCTGTTTTGCTTCTGTAGAGTCCTGAGGTATTTAGGAATTTATTGCAGGACTTATTCTCATCCTACACACCTGAGCCATTTTTTTCTCTGTGTTTCCTTCTTCTCCTTTGTTCCATTTCAGGTTTTCCACAGCTTTTTCTATACTGTTCTCCCCACTTCCCTGTTTTCCTCAGCCCCTCATAGCATTGACCTTCCTTAAGAGACCAGGAACATTTCTACCTCTTTCTCCTGTGCAATTGAGTTTATTTAATCTATATTTTGTATAGCTTAGATATTCTACAGTTTCCCTTATTCTCCCTCAGTCTTTTACTCTTTCTTTGGCAGGGCACTGGTCTGGGAAAACTGAAGTGTGATATTTGGCAGCACTAAGATGGCAGAAGAAGAACAGGGAGGGGGTATTTAGGTATCTGCTAAGTGGTTAAGTTTATGGCTGGGAGTGTTCCCCGTTTTCTCCTTTTGTTTTTGTTTTTAATTTTCCATGGACTAAAAGTGTTTGGCTCATCAGCACCTTCAAGCATTCCTTGGAGATTTTTAATTGCTTGAGCGGTAAGTTAGAAGTCATTGCATTATAAGTGAAGACAGGCTCAACCAACAATAACAGGGTAACAACTGAATGAATGGATAGGTCTTTATCCCATCTCTCTTAAAGTCATCTGTTTTTCTGGTTGGAAAGCCAAATTCTTCTCAATTGTTTGTGTGTAGAAGCTGTTTCATATCCTTCTTCTAAACGAAATTTTTCAATTTATTTTAACCAAAATAAAACATGCCAGTCCTCTCAAAAAAAAAAAAAAAAAATCTTTTCAGCTTGATTTCAAAAGGAAACTAGGTTTAGCAGGGAGTTATGTCATTTGTCTGTCTGTTGCTTCTGTTGCTCACCTGAGACCCTGCCTATACAGGCCTGTTTGAAATGATAGACTGATTTCAGTTCCACTTGGACACACAGAGAAGTATCTGATGTGCTAGATTTCTATGAATTTCATTAAAATTGTCATCTGGTTTGAGAAGAGAGACTCAGATTAGTGGTGTCTGTGTGGAAAAGAAGGGTGGTATTAGGCAGTTTCTGACATGCAGAGCCGTGAACATCCTCACAGCCACCAGCTACACACCCACGCAATTTTGGTTGGAGAATCCAAATTTATATCTCTAAGCCTGTCTCTGTGCAAACTGCCTCTGTCTTGAAGAGGATGTGAAAAGAGCTTGGGGGGATCTCCCTGGGACTATCTGCAGTGCAAGGCGAGGCTGTAGGTGAGAGGATAGTGGAATATGTTCAGAAAACAGCAGAATTAGAAGTACAACAGCATCAGTATCTCTTTCCAGCAGGGTAATGAGCCTTTGGCTGTTCAAAGAGAGCTTGGTGTTATATCTGTGATACGGGGTTGTTCTGTACTTCTCAAGTGCTCTGCAATCGCAACCTTTTCTTATCTGACAAATATTAAAACAAATCTAAGTTGTTAATGACAATGTTTTGAAATTTCTGCTCTTCATGAGAAATATTCTGTCTCAGTGAGTGCCATAGGGACCTCAGTGGAAGCTCCCTGAATGGAACCTGTGTAATTCAGCCTAAAAAGATCTTGGAGGGTCAAGTCCATGCTAGAAGAATCTAGTAGTGGCAGCTGAAAAGAATGGCCTAGCTTGGTGTCAGCCTCTGCCCCAGACACAACACATACCTACAGATTCACTGAAATCTCATCCTTTTTTACAAAGCTTCTAGATTAAATACTACTTTGAAACAGCCTTCCTTAACCTAGAGTATTAAAATGTATGAAATAAAACAGTTGCTGTAGTGCACTGAATTAGCTGAACTGCTCCAGCTGAATTGTCCTGCAATTGCATGTTGTGGATTAAGGAGTGTGGGGAGAGGAGGAGAAAAATCAGTGTTTCTCAGTACGGCCAAGTTACTCAATGAGCCATGTGATAAACTTGGTACTGTTACAGTCAAACTGTTTTGTTTTTCAAAGTCATTCTCACATTTCTCTGAGGCCTTGATATTGTTTCAGATGGTATGGAGAAAAACCTGGAAAGCCCTAACAGGTGTGCGCTGTATGTGTGTGCCTGCCTTGGAGTGAACTGATTCTACAGGCTACAAGACCATGATCTGAAATTTACTCTAGTCTTTTTCTGACATCTGGGCTAAGGAGGCAATGAATAGTGTGCACAAAACGATATAAAACTATTAGCAAATTTGGAAACACTATTGCTTTATAGGTAAGAAAAACCACTGATGGTCAAATTCCATTTCTTAGTTACTACACTGAGTAGTCCTTTATTTGTAAAGCAATTTTCACTTGAGTGACTCCTGTGGCCATATCTACACTAGGCCAAGTGGCTGAGCTTTGATTGTATTCTGGGACCATGCTACCCTTGTTGGTTCCATCTATCTGTATAATTTTTTTTTTTCTTTGAAAGGTTGGAGAGGCAGGAAGGCAGAGCCAGTGTACTCTAGGGCTTTTTACTTTTAGCAAACAGTGTGGTTCAGCAGGAAGGAAACTGTAGAGAAAACCAGATGGGCTGAAGACCCAGTATTTACACTCCCTGTATTTCACGGAGGTATTTCATACTAGCTCTAGTATGAAAATCTCATTGATGGAATACGGGCTAGCACGTGGGTCTGCACCAGGTGCCCTCCTGGAGTACATCATTCAGTTTACTCTACTCTGACAGGAATTCCATTTGTGTGCTCCCCATTCCTTTGGGTCCTAGATGCCTTAAATGGGACAATGGGGAGATTCAGTCCAGAAGCAGGCTCTTTAGTTGCATTGTAATGCTAATGGAGGTGTGCTTTAAAAGGACTGTTCAGGATAAATGGTGGTTGGGGTGATGGCTTGTGCTGCATAATACATCTATCCCTTCCTACAGCTGCTTAGGACTGTTTTACTGCTAATACCCAGAGATGATGGCCAAAGCAGGGAATCAGATGAGTGTGTTCCAAAAATATGTAGAAGCACAATGGTCTCTATATTTTTCTCCGCTAGCCAAGGTCTTAAAGGGTTTGTTCCTTCAACAAAAGCTGGAACAGTAACCTTACTGTTCTGATTTTAACTAGGAGAGAGCATCCAAGGTCAAGAAATTGCAGCTGCATCTTCTCAAGATACATCTGAAACCTGTTCAGAGGACACAGAAAATTACTCTGACCTCAGACAGAACAAAATCTTTCTTTTCTGTCTCCATCTGTATCTTCTCTTTGGAGTGAAGCATGGCACCCTGCTGTGTGAGCAATCACAGCTCAAATTAAATTTTGAGAAAAGTTACCTCTCAGAAAAAAATCTGATTCTTATGATTGCTTGTTTTCCTTTATGCCATGTTGCCTTCTCCAAATGAACACTATTAGGCAAGAGCCCTGTCAAGTGTGAGTAAAATTGTATTTTCTCTCTCTTCCACATTGTCTGTTTTTTAGCTCATTAGATTTTTACTTATTAGATTTTATCAAAGCTCTCCCCAGTCTCAGTCAACATAATTAACACAATCTCATCTATTTTCCTGATTCATAAATATATATGATGACAAAGACTTTTGAGTTACCTTTTGTTTAAGGTTTGAAAATTCACTAATCTTGCTCTTTTTTGATCCCTTTGCAGTTTTGGTCCATCATAACATAGGTTCTTCTTCTCCTGAACCCTCTTCAGTAGCAGAACTTGCTGCAAATGGAAAGGGCTCACTTGCTGATTTGGCAGAGTCATCACGCTGGCCATGCAATCACTGTGTCGCTCAGAAAAGTCCCCAGCTCCCCAGGTTTGTGGCTCCTCCCACTTGTACATGTTTAATATCCTGCCTGGGATTCTTTAGGGAAAAAAAAAAAACAAACAAACTTCTCTTATGGTTTTAAGAACATTTTCAAGAAATGGCCATTCTGGTAAATTACCTCCTTTCATTTTCTTTAAACCCAGAATAAAAAAGGGTCTAGAAGTGCTAAATTTTCTGAGACCTGAGAAGTGTCCACCTTCATTCAGAAATCTCTTGCTATGACCTGTTTTAAAATTTTTCAACAGATTCCCCTTTCTGGTTTTTTGTAGTTTTTTGCTTTTTTGTTTGTTTTTACATTCAGAATATTTTTAAGTCTTGGTGAATTTCCCTTGCAAAAATGACTGCAGGTTATTGAGTGTTTTACACTAGTGATTATTTCAATCAATTTTTTTTTTTTTTTTTTTTTTTGTTGTTAAGAGAGAAGAACTCACTCTTCTCTCAAAGCTGGACACAACAACATCCTTTTTAAGGTTAAGAGAAGTAAATTTTGCTGGGTAATCCAAATTCCATGTAAGCAGTTAAAATGTTAGATGCTGATGACAATGACATATCCATGGTGTAAAAAAAATATTAGCTATTAATAACCTACATCAGATTACATCTTAGTCATTAGCTTCACAAAAGATATTAAAAACCTGCCATTTGTCATTGCTATTTTTTATTTCAATCTCTTTCAAACAATTCTATATCAAGCAAATGACAAATGCTAAAAGACCTAGTCAATCCTACTCCTATTCTCAATGGCCCTTTTTAGGTGTCTTTCCCTCCTTTTTCACTATACAGAGGATTTTCTCCCTCTCCGTGGAAGTCAAGGTGGGGAAATATTCTCCTTAGTAATATTAAGCATGCATCATTCCTCAGCCCATAGGATGATGCTAATTAAATGTGTCTGGCCATCTGTTTTTAAAACAACAAAAGAAGAAAAACAGAAGAGAGGCAAACCCCCACATTTTTTTTCAACAAAATTCTCAGTAACTTTTGGATAAAAAAAATAGGAATAATTCAGGGAAATAATTTAAATAGAGATTTAATAAAAAATGTCATAAAATTAGGGGAATAAAATGGGGAATAATTTAGCAGAACCCCCCTATTTATTCTAATTCCCTGACCAAGATGTCACAAAAATGACAAGCTAAAGGGGACCACAGTCAGGCAGTTTCATACATGTAAAAGTTAAGGACATGAAAGTATATTAACAGATGATCTGTTTCAGAATGAGGATCTTTTTAACCTAGTCTCCAGCAAAGGCCATCAATACCTACCCAGGGAAGAGTAAGGGCAAAGAAAATCTGCATGGTACATCCCAAAGTGCTCTCCAGTCTCTGCCTATCTTCAGAACAGGAATATCCAGGAATATCCTGAGCTTGTTGTGGTTTTTATATTTACCAATCCTCAACAAAATCTGATTCTGATACTTGTCCAGTCTCTGCCTGATTCCATGTTAACTTTTTTCATCTGCAACCTCCATTAGCAAGGCACACCACAGATTCACCTTCTAAGATTCCTTTGGCTACATGGCAGACCAGCAGAAAGTCTGATGGCTGCTGAGACTGGCAGACTGAAAAGGTCTGATAGAAGATTGGATTGGGATCTAATCCTCAGACTGGGAAAGATTCCAAATACACAGCTCAATCTGTCCTCTTTTGCACTACTGCATGCTCATAGGAACTGTATCTGGGAGCAAAAAGAGGTGCCCCAGCCTTAGAGACTGGGTGCCCCAACATTTTCTTCTTTTTGTCTTCTTTGTTTTTCTTCTTTCTCCTTCTTTTTTCTTTCCTTCTTTTTTTCTTCCTTTTTTCTTCTTTTTTTCTTCCTGGGACGATATGTGACTTCTGTTGTCAAGCATAGAGGTGTCACCTCTCATTGCCAGATGATGCCACTGGTGATAGCTGTAAATGCTCCAGAAGGTGATGTGTGTGCACACAACAGTCTGGGCTAAGACAGCTCAACAGCCTCTGCAGCTGGGTGATACACTAGGCAAAAATTTCTAATGTTTTTTGTGACCTACACACCTCTGCCTCATGCATGCTGCTCACCACTGGAGTGTCCTTTGTCTTAATGGCTACTACAGTGTCTGGACATTTGAACTACATTGAGCTCTGGATCACTGAAAACAAAACAAAACAAAAAAACCAAAAAAGGTAAAGGTAGAAACCTAGTTGCATTGTTCAATCTGCCTCCCTGCAAAGGGAGATGTGCTCTCTGCAGCAAATGTGATTTTACTCACAGTTTTAAATGTCTCAAGTAATTGTGCTTTCACATTTCCCTTACAAGACTATTCAACACTTCCAAGTAGCTCAAGCTTTTCCTGCCATTCTGTCCAAATATTCCCTTCTTAATCTCATCTCATTATCTCCTAAGTAATTGTATTCAGTCCTTGGGGTCTATTCATTTTGCACATTTACAGACTGCTACCCAGTTCCCCTGAGTGTAAGCCTCGCTCTGAAGCAAATGACACATTTTTACATTTGAAATCTTTCCTTCAAACTATCCACAATTACTTTTGTAATCTCTCATACTAAGGTAGTCTATACAGATACATGAGAAGATAAATTTCTGACTTCAGAGGCTTGCAACCTATTCTGCCTTCTTCCCCCTTTCTTTGAGCTCTTGTCCCACACGTATTCATGTGAATGCTCCTTTGAACTCAATATCCTTTAAATGCCTTGAGTTTGTGAGGCTGAGATCAATACACAAAGTAGAAACAAAAAGGAAATGGAAAGTAAAATACAGTGGGGAAAAAAATCTCCAAAATTCATAAGGCCTGTTGTCAGTTGTTAAGGGAGATTTTTCAAGCCTTTCATAGTCTGTGGCCAGTTTCCATTTTTCAGATGTAATAAGTTAAAAGTATTCTTTTTCCTTTTTTTGTATTTCCAGTCTATTGAACAAACCCTAATAATTCTTCTTCATTTATTGCCTTTTTTTTTTCATCCAATTCTGAAAATAGTTCTTCTCCCTTCCTCTCTCACCTAAGATTATCTGTGACATGCTTACATGATTGTAAGTGATTTATCTTTCTGGTCTGATTTTCATCTTCCCCAAATAGCTTCCAGTTCACTGTGAATTATTTGATAGTATAGCAAAATGTAGTCTAGGTTTGCCATTTCCCTGGCTTTCTAGCCAATGTTTTGCTGGACATGAAATATAGACATACTAGAGAGAAAGGGATGTTGTATGGTTATGGTGCTCATCCAGCTCCCTACAGGCTTGAGAGAGCCGGGCTGTCTTTGTAGGAATGCGGTCAGGGATATTTCTTGTTTCTGCCTCAATCAGAAAAGAGCTAGATTGAGTTGCAGGGCTGCTGGCTGCTCAGTGTGGCTGACAACCTGAGACAAGGTCTGCTTTCCAGACACTGCTTAGAACCCATCCTTCCGGAGAGGTTCAGACTAAGCCCAAATCCTTGGAGCTCCCCACAGACTAAATGAAGAGTTTGGGAATTCTCTCTCACCTTGCTGGGCTATGCTGCTGCTTGACTAGAGATGACTGCTTAAAAATTATCATGGTTATGACTAGATGTTGCAAGAGTGCTTGAGATGGATCAAAATATTTGGAAGACTGAAAGTATCTTAATATAGATGTAGAGTATGCCTTAGCATATACTTTGCCATTCATATCCAATTTTACAAATTGGATATGAATGACAAATTTTACACATTTTAATGCTTGAATACCTGGAATTATCATGTGGATATGATTTAGCAGCCCTGTTTTCCTGTCTTTGTTGGGCAGAGAAAACAAGAGCAAAAGGAAATTATATGCGTCCCTGAAGAGCACGATTTCTCTTCTTATGGTAAACATTTTCTTAATTCAAGGTGAATGTCACATACAGTTCTCTATTTTGTTTTGGATGTGGCAGGTCACCCATTCAAGTAATGCCAAAGGGTAACTTTGGTTAAATATTTTACATGAGCCAGCACAGTCCAGCTGAAATATGTGTGGTTGCACAAGTTTTTGTGGAGAAAACACTGGACCAACTAGACCTGAAGGCATTTTAGGTTTGTTTGGGTCTCAGGTGCTGTGGACTTGTGTCTGTTGCTGTAACAATCACAAGGTGAAGCTCCTGCTGATTTACAGCCTGGGCTCACTTGCCAGCTTGCCAGGGATGCTGTGGAGAAGTCTGACTCCAGTGTTGTTCCCGTTGCCTGTGGTGGAGATGTCGAGTCTGTGAGCTGCAGCATGAGATGCTTTCAGTCTCAGAAGGAATCTGCTGTAATGACTGCCTTCCTTGTGCCCAATTTCAGCCTCGTCTGCAGCTCAGCTTGGTGCCTGCACATGGCAGTATCAGTAGCCGGGACTGCCCGGGGCTGCAGGAGCGCAGCTTTGGGCTGAGATCAGCACAAGCCCATTGCGTGACGACCCCGCGCAGCCCCAAGCTCGCCTGGGAGGAGGCAGCGTGGCAAGGGGAGCTCCCAGGAGGACCTGGGCCTTCTTCTGGAAGTAATGGAAGCAGAAACGCCGCTGGCACTGGGGGAAGCGGCTCCCCCAGACCCAGTGGGGCTGCGCTATTTTGCATCAGTTGAGGATTTAATCTCGTGCTTGAAGTACGTCTTTAAGCTGAATGAGGAGAGCGCTGCTAAATGCCTTCCTGTTTAAATGATGAACTCAGCGGCTGAAAGAATATAAAATATTTATGATATGGAGGAAGAAAGCGCAGTTGCTAAAATGAAGCACAGTTGAAATAAGGATACAGAGGGAATCTGAGTCTTCCCCTCTTTCCTTTGCTTGAGCCCAGCCTTACTTGCCCTGACATGATGGGGTAATTCCTCTGCTTCACATTGATTTATACTGGTGCATTGCCATCAAAACTGAACCCTTTTCTTCAACAGTTTAACAACGACAGCAATTGTTCAACCCTTTTAAACATAAATGATGAATAAAAAGATTGGGAAAATCCTCTCCACAGCTTATTGCCTAACCTAGATTATTACAGGGCCCTTTGGTCACCGGCAGTTCTCTCTCCCTGTCAACCCCCTAGCTATGTCCATGGTTTTACATGAGGCTCCTCCAGTGGGTAAGTGGAAGCTTTTGCCGCTGGAAAAGCTCTGTAACCTCTGTCCTGTAGCCTCCTAGTGTCAGCCCTGTTGTCAGGTGCTCTAGCAAGCAGTATGAATACTTTTGAGTATGCACCTTTGAGAAATTCACCCTCCCCAAATAACTTAAAAATAGTCTAAAAAACACCCGAAACACACCCAAACTCAAACAACTCTGTGGGGCAGAGGTAGTGAGGCAGCCGCCTGCAGAGCAGGGTGTTGGTCAGGATGTGCCACGTCACCTGCATCACCAGAAGTGAAGGATATTCTGTGTGCTCGTAATTCCAGCTACCACTAAGCCACAAAAGTCAATCATTTTACAGTTTACCATGACTGTTTCATATTTCCATGCCTTAAGGCATTTTAAACTCTCTGCCTAACTCTCCTGGCTTCTGTTGAAAGCAGAAAGCATTGGACTGGCAATGTTACTGTGCAAACACGTCAGACCATGCTCTCCAGTCTATTTTGGTGAAGCCTTGGTTCACAGGGAGTGTCACAGTTAGCTCCCAATCACATCCTGTGCACCCTTACTTTCAAAGGCTATATTTCTACTTAATTTTTAAAATGTATTATTTCCACTTTTTATATAAATCAAACATAAAGGAAACAGAATAAATTGTTTTCCAAGGCCACAAAACCATCCTTCTGCTCTCTTTACTATTTAATGGGACTGTTAGTAGTGAAAGACTATGACAATGACTAAACCAGACAGCTGCAACATAAGGAATTTTTACAAGTTTTCCAAGCTTTCTGATAGGAATTCTCTAGCAAAGGATTCTGTTTTGAAGCTCCTATGAGGAATAGACCAGTTTATACAGAAATATCATTGTTGAAATGCTTATCTTCTTTACATATATATATATATATATACACACACATATATATCACCATATTTCTGCATGCCAGTGGCATATGTCTGCATCTCAGTGGCATGGTATGACTCAGAGAAAGGCTACAGCAAGAAAATAAAGGCTTGTGTAGGGATTCCCACACAGCCCCTAGTCTTGCAAACCATGCAGAGGGACAGCACAGGAAGATGCCAAGGGTACCCACACCTGGGAGTTGTGCCCAGGGACCATCCTCACTGGTGTGTGCTTTGTCATGTTCTGTGGAGTGCACCTGTAATCCAAACACTGGGTAGGTGTGCACTTAAAAGTGTGTGCTTGTGCAACCAAAACTGTCCTGCCTTAGCTGTACAAGGATGATTAGGAATGTGCAGGTGTTTGCTGATATTTTGTGTTTAATATTGCAATTTGTCTGCTGTATCGCTGATATAGGTCCTGAAGTAGTTCAGTCATTGCCAGTTAATTATGCATAGTTTATAAAGAAATAAGGTACTTTGGTTCTGATTTAGTGCAACCACATGCTGAGCTTTTTTTTTTTCCTGTGGAAGGTGCACATTTTGTGTAATTTTCAGCAGAAAATACCTTACTGTCCCTTATCTAATTACAGTTATAATTCATATAAGATGAGAACTAAGAACTATTCACAATTGTAGGGCAAAACATATTTTACACCCTTTTTCACTGCCTTTACTAAACACTACCATTTAGACAAATGAAGCAAAATGGATACAGACTTTCCCTGAGGTTAATTTTTTTGAGTCAGTTACTGCATTATAAATTCTATCATTGATACCACCACTGTGCTGCCGGTACAGTCACTGTTAACCAGATTAGCCAATACCTGACAATTTAAGACAGTGCATACACAGAATAACACAGATGGTTTACTGTCATCCAGATTTTCACTCCCTTTTAGCAGAGCTCAGGCTTTACCCAATCCACCCAATCCAATTAACAAGGAGTTAATTTCAAAAGTAAATATGTGACAAATGGGGAACTATAACCATGCACCACAATAACAAGAAACTGTGCCATGCAGGCTTTTTTGTCTTTTGAAGAGTAAGAGGTTTGTGATGAATCATTTAGTCTTCATTTTCCACATCCATTTCCACACACTGCTTACCTGGTCTATTTAAAGTGTTCTTTCAAGCAGATGAGAACCTGGTTTTGATAAATGCCTAAATGCCTAGTTTTAGTTCAACAAGAAGTATAATTTGTATAGGTAGTATGTCACATACTTTGTCCCTTTTAACATAACTTTTAAAGCTCTAGAAAAAGCAATTTCTTTGCCCAGTTTGGTCTACAATCTCATGTGACAGCTATCAGTTGAAATCTAATGGATGGATGGGTCTACCATCTGTAAAAAAAATAAAAATAAAAAGCCTAGGCAGATTTAGAACTTGTATCTTCATTTCTTGTTTCTTGTGCATTTGCAAAGGAGATGGTCCTAAGTTGAGCATCTGAGTCTCTCAGGTTGGAGATGGGTATGAGGTAATTTGTGAGGACAAAAACATCCTTTTTGACCAATAGTTTTCTAAAATGTAAGAAATTATGTGTAGAGATAAGAAAGTTATTTTCTCTGTGAAAGGGTTACAGAGCCATAAAATATCTTCAGCATATTCATAATGAAAGCAGAAAAGTGTGTGAATAATGAGGAAGCAAAGTCTTCTGAAAAAATTATTTGATACAGTCAAATCTAAAGTTCATTTCAAAGGTCCATCAGAATGACATAATCTTAATAGATTTAACAATAAAATGGAAGATGGAGCTAAAGGTCAGTGCATGCAAACTGAGACTCATAGGCCAGAACATATTTAATTATAAATATGCAGTGATAGGGTATAAATTACGTCTACCAAGGAGAAATTTTTCAAGTCCCTGTGGTTGTTTCCCAAAAGAACCCAGTAACTCACTGATCAGTGACGGGGGGAAGGGGGATTGTTAGGGTGTTAGAAATGTACATCAGAGTGTTAGAAATTACTAAGAAAGGAACTGATAAATAGAAAAAAAATCTTATGCCATCATGTTGATCTCCAATATACTCTTCACTCTGATCACTGCACAAAAGGGTATAGGACAACTGAAAAAGATAAAGGAAAATGTCACAAGCATGCTAATGTCTATGAAGCTGCTTCCAGGCAATGAAGAACTGCTGGGAAAAACAAACAAACAAACAAACAAAACAACAGAGAAAATGCTTCTCTACTTGAAAAAGGAAAGAAGAGGGCTACAAGAGAGAAATATAAAATCATAATTAATACAGAGGACATGGAAAAAATAGAAATATTCACCTTTTTTCACATGAGCTTTAGAAGCACTCTGTAAAAATTGAATCAAAGAATCACTGAATTAATTAGGTTGGAAAGCACCTCTGAGATCATCAAGGTCAACATATGAATGAACACCAGCATGTCAAGACCATGGCACTGAGTGCCACAGCCAGTCTTTCCTTAGACATCTCCAGGGACAGTGATTCCAACACCTGAAGGTAAGTTTTAATTTAAAAAATGTATTTTTACACAGCTCAGAATACAACATAGAATTTTTTGCTGTCAGATGGTGTCAAGGAAAAACGTGCACATGGATTCAAAAGGAATTCTTTAAATTTTTCAGAAATAAATCTCTTGATAGCTATTAACTGTAACCCCCTAAATGCAACCTTAATGCAGAAAGGCCCTCAACCATCAACATCCAGAAGCTGGGAAGGATCACCATGTACTTTCTGTGTGTCTTTTACTCTCTCATTTTTTGAACTCTGGGAAAGACTAGAGAGAAAAAAAGATATGCATAGCTTTAAGAAAAGATTGCACTGAATTATGTTCCTACATTTATTGTACTTCCTTGGCAAAAAAGTGGGAGCTGAAAGGATGGAAAATTCCTTTCAAGATGCAGGTGTTTGAAGAGATTCTTTGGGCCAAGTTTGACCTCAGGGATTCTTTCAGTCTTATCATGGTCCAGATGTCAGGGGGATGAGGGTGTCTCCCCCCTCACTTCTAGTGCTGCAGATCATCCCTAAGTAAGTATTATCTCTGAAATTTCAGAGCCATTGGTGACTTAAAAGCACAAACCCATTGACAGCTAAGTGTGACTTAGTGATTTACCACCTGCATGTCATGCTCAGATATCTGTTGCAACAAGTCTGCCACTGACACAAAGTGAAGTCTGTGAAGAACTGCTTTCCTTCATAAAAATCTCAGTCTTGTTTCTTATGTCAGTCAGCACCAAAAGCAGCTAATCCCCACCCCACAACACCACGTGCTTGCCCATGGCTTTATTGCATATCCCATAAAGTGATAGCAGTTTCCTCATTGCAGACAAAACATTTACGATTATCTCATTTGTCCTAGCAACGAAAATAATGATGTATATTCAACCTGTCATACAAAATGGTCTGAAAATGCTTTACAGATAAATAATAAAAATTTAAAAAAACAAATTAAAAAAAAAAATCCAAAAAGGCTGTATGAAAAGACAAAAGAAAACAAATAGGTCTTCCTTGGTTTTTCAGCTGGAATTTCAAAGCATACCACATTTCTTTCCAAACCACATTTTATTCTTTTCAAAGTATTTGGAAGACCCAAAATGACATGTTTCTTCTGGATGTGATATTGCTTTTATAAGGATTTACTTGATATATTTTTTTTTTCCTGATCTTTTAAGGTTTGGAAATTCATTCTACTTACCCTACAATGAATTCTAATGAAAACCTAATATGATAAAAAATTGTAAAAGCCTGGAATACTCAGTCACATTTTTAGAGCATTTTTAATGCCAACTTTTTTCTGATACTGTATTTTTTAAAAGTTTTGGTGCACAGATGGTAGTGATCTACACACTGTCTTTGTGAAATTAACTATATAAATTCATTTTTCAATACAGAATATCAATACAGGTGCAGAAGTACAAAATGTGAATATGGAAAATTGTGCTTATTTTATACGTGACTTTTGACTGCTGTAATTTTAAGGTTTTTCCCCTTAGAGGAGTACATGAGACCACTAAGGCAGTCTGCATTTAAAATAATTGCTACTTTACTCTCTATTTGCTTGTGGCTTTATGCACATCCTATTCCAGGGACCGTTTGTGCATGTCCTATAGCAAGGGAGCTGCCATGTCTCAAAGATCTGCTGTTAGTGGCATGGAGCAGAGCCAAATATGTGCCTGTCTGTTCTGCATCACCATTCCTTACCCCTGATATTTCCATACATCACCTGGAAAGAGGTCCTGCCAAATGCCATGGCCAGGGCAATGGGGAGAGGTGGGCAGGAGGCTTTCCAGGCTCTGCTCACCTACACAGGCTAAGATTCAGCGCCCTTTTCCTGAACTGTAGGGTGCTTTCTTGCTTGTTCAAACATTTTTTATTCTATCTTGTCATTTGCAGCTGCATGACACATTCCTATTTACCTTCATTACATTCCTCTGCTGCTCTAGCAAGTCTTCTTTTTCTGTAACTGAGAAAAAAAAAAAGAATTTCACTGTTTTGAAAAAGTCCTCAGATGATTTAAAGATACTGAAATAAAATATTTTAAAGCAATTCAAAACCTTTTCCTTTTCATCCAGAACTGGTTGTTGAGTTTGTTCAAAATTAGAAATACTTTCAGTCTTCTCCAACAGCCAGTATTTGCTGTATTTACTGTGGAAAAAAACCCATGCTAATCTCACCCTTAGCACTGATTATGCATGGCATGACAGGTGGCTTCTTAAAATGGAAATACACTTTCCTAAAGTACTGGTAGAAATGGAATAGTTTAAGAATCTAATCTCTTCTCACTTTAGCCTGGTAAATGTCCCAGTGTCTTCAGAAGGCTCTGAACTAAAGTCTTGCATATTTCCTTCCTTTTGCTGTGAGTCTTTCAAATGAAAAGGTTAAATTGATTCCAATACAATACAGATTATGTGTCTTGTATGTACCACGTATTTTCAGTATGTTTAATGGAAGTATTTCTAACACAAATGAATTGTCTTGATTTTTGAGCCCCTTCCTATGCAAAAAGAAAAAAAAAAATCAAGAAAGGTTGAGAGAGACACAATTTGCGTCTTTCAATTAACAGTGAAAATGTGTACTGATGTAAAAATTTAATTCCATGTCCTCCATTTCATACAGTAACATTCAGATGTGTTAATTCAGAACTAAGAAAACAGAAGATAAAAAATTTATGTTGTAAGTGTTGTGAACAGACAATCAGGGAGGGGGGAAGGTAGATCAAACAAAACAAATTTCTCATAAAATATACCTATGGGGACAGAAGGATCTTAGACTGTTGTTGGAAAAACTGAGTTGCAAACCCATAAATGTTTTCAGCTTTGATAGGAAGCCAAAACCTTTTTATGCAGGAACGTCCATGCAATGTGGTAACTGAAGATCAAACACTTCATCTCTTTAACAGATGCCTTCCAACTTGGAATATTCTATGACTCTATGATCTTGTGTAGTCTGGTCTCACCAGCTAGACTGCATCATCCCATGATTTGAAATAATTTTGTTTTCTTATTCCCCATCAGCAAAGGATTATAAATGCTTTCCAATCTGAAGTAATCAGATAACAGACAGTGTGGAATCAATATGATGCATATGAAATTCTATTTCACAGAATTATTATTTTTATTATTTATATGTGAGGTTCCTGTTAACTATAATCCAAAATCTATTCAAGATAAAAAGACTTTTTCAACTGTTTGGGGTCTTTTTGGGTTTTTTTTTTTGCATCACAGTTTTAGCAACATTATACCATTGCTCCTAGCTATCAGTTTGGCTTTTCACAGTATTTTATCATTCTAGCAATGTATGATATCTTGTTCAGTTCTTTGCCTGCATCAGCAGGAAAGCACAAGAAAGCCCAAAAGTCTGGAAAACATGGAAAATTTAAGTATTTATGTGAGAATTGGTTCATTTAGAGATGAATGGATCATGACCTGAAATTTCATGAAAAAGAAACTTTGCAGAAGAAAATAAATCAAAGGATTATAAACAAAGAGTGTATTTTTAGCAGTAAAAGTAACTGAACATTAGAAGAACTTACTTTCAAAAGGGATTTGGTCTTTTGGAAGTATTTATTCCACAGAATCCTAGAATGATTTGGGTCAGAGGGTTCCTTAGTGATAATTTCTTTTTGACTGCACTGCCACGGGCAGAGACACCTTCCACTTGATCAAGTTGTTTAAATCCCCAACCAACCTGGCCTTGAACACTTCCAGGGATGGGGCATCCACAGCTTCTCTGGGAAACCAATGGCAGTGATTCACCACCCACACAGGGAAGAATTCCTTCCTAACATCTAGTCCAAATCTTCCAGTTTGAAGCTGTTCCCCTTGTCCTGTGCCTACATGAAAAGTCCCTCTCCCACTCTCTTGTGGTATTGGAAAGGGAGGAGACTCCCTCTCCTTCAGGTATTGGAAAGCTGCTCTAAGGTCTCCGTGAAGTCTTCTCTTTGTCAAGGTGGAGCAACCCCAGCTCTTTTACTCTGCCTTCATAGTAACCCTCCTTTGGACTAGCTCTAAAAGGTTCATATTTTTCTTTTGTTGTGAGCCCCAGAGCTGGATACAGCACTACAGGTTATATCTCAGCAGAGCAGAGGGGCAGAATTCCCTCCTTTGCTCTCCTGCCCACAGTGCTTTGGATGCAGCTTTGGATGCAGCCAAACCTTTGGCTTTCTTGGCTGCAAGCACACACTGACAGGTCACATCGAGCTTCTCATCATCCAACAGCCCCAAGGCTTTCTCCTCAGTGCTCCACTCAATCCATTCTCCTCTCAGTCTGTATTTGTGCTATGGATTATTCCAGCCCAGGTGCAGGTCCTTGAACTTAGGCCTTGTTGGGCGACATGAAATTCACAGGGAGCCACCTCTCAAACCTGTCCTCTGGAAGGCATCCCTCCCCTCCAGCATGTTTACAGCACCACACGGCTTGGTGTCAGCAAACTTGCTGAGGGTGCACTCAATCCCACTGTCCATGGCACTGACAAAGAGGTTGAATGCCCCTGGTTCCAGTACTGACCCCTGAGAAACATCACTCCTCCACTTGGACATTGAGCCACAGCTCTTTGAGTACACCATATGGTCAGCTCTCCATCCACTGAGTGGTCAATGCACCTGTCTAGAGACAAGGATGTTATGTGGAACATAGCAACAACAACAACCACAACAGAGTCAAATGTCTTGCACAGGTCCAGGTGTATCACACAAGTTGCTCTTCCCTTATCCACCAAGTCTATCATCCTGCTGTAAAAGGCCACCAGATTTGTCAGGCACATTTTGCCATGTTGGCTGTCACCAGTCACCTCCTTAATTTTCATGTGCATTAGCATAGTTTCCAGGTTGATTTGCTCCATGATCTTTCTGGACATTCAGGTGAGACTGAGTGGCCTGTAGTTCCCTGGATCTTCCGCTCTTTCATTTTAAAAAATGGGGCTTATATTTCCCCTTTTCCAGTTGGTGAGAACTTTGCTGGACTGTCACAACTGCTTGGATGTGATGAATAGGGAGTAGCTTAGCCACTTTTTCTGCCAGCTGTCTCAGGATTCACAGATGCACCTCATCAGGCCCCATGGACTTGGCCACCTTCAGGTTCCTTAGATGTCCTTGAACATGAACTTTTCCCACAGCAGGTGGTTCCTCATTCTCCCAATACCTGCATTTGCCTTCTGAGACTTGGGTGATGTGGCTGGAGCACCTGTCAATGAAGACTAAGGCAGAAAAAAAGTCGTTGAGTACTTCAGCCTTCTTTGTATCCCAGCTAATCAGGTCTCCCTTTTGGAGGGGCCCTTTATTTGTCCTTTTCTTCCTTTTATCAACGGCACACCTATAGAAGCTTTTCTTGTTGCCCTTGATGTCCCTGGCCAGACTGAATTCTATCAGGGTGCTAATTTCCTAACTGACCTTTGAATGCTCAGACAATTTCTCTGTATTCCTCCCAGGCTACCTATCCTTATTCCCACCAGTTGTAGACTTTCTTTCTCTCTGTGCTTGTCCAGGATCTTACTCCCTTTTCATCCTTGCAGATCTCCTGGAGTTTTTGCCTGAAGTCCTCTTTGTAAGGATGCATTGCTCCCAAGTTATGAGAATGGAGGTGAGGGTCTATGGTGTGTTATGAGAGGATATGACTAGGTGAGGACAGAGTGGGGAGGGCTGTGAGGAAGAGGATGAATGCCTGGGATGATCCTGCATACACTGGATTTCCTCATGAGGCATAATACCAATGTGCATTCATTACCAGTGATGCTGCCTCCCAAATTATACAGATTTTTTTCCTTTTTTGAGGGTAGAAAAAACGTGAGGAAAAGAGATCAGCTCAGAGTATCACAAGCACTGGAAAGGTTGGGAACAGTCCATATTTCAAAGAGATGCTTAACTGCATTCTTCAAATATCTCTGTGAAGCCCAGTTACACATGACAGAGAAATGGTATACTCATTGTGCCGGGATCATTTCTAACTGGAATCTGGCCAGACCTTTTTAAGCAGAAAGGCGGGCAGGGGCACAATCCTGTCATTAAATGTCCTTGTCATTTTATCTTCATTCCTCTGATTCATTGCAGATGGTGCTTTGGAAAATGTTTTAGTGCCTTTCTCGCTTCAATTACCATCAGTTCACACTCAGTTCATAATGGCAGAATAATTGAGCAGGGGACTGGTTCACAATCCTTGTGGATCTTTTTGACATTTACTTGTGGTTCCTCTAGTTCCTTATCTTGCAGCAGATTCTTACTTAGAAAATGAAATCTGAAAATGCTTGAAAGTTTGAAAAAAGTACAAAGACTGATTACTTTGATAACTTAATTTCAATATTAGATTAACTTTTTGTGGATTAAAATGACATGTCCTAAGAAAAAGAAATATAGTTACTATGAGATGTATGATGCAATATGAAGTCAGCACAGTGTAATTCACAATTTTTTTTTACAGCAAAGTCAAGTTAATAAAACACAATAGCAATGTCCTAATGCTGTTATAACAATGCCATTAGACAAACTCAGGGTGCATAAATTATAGTGAGTAATAAAATCAATCAAGCATTTATTGCTCGTGAATCCCTGTCCACCATTTATTGATTAATGTAGTATTGACACATTAATACAAATATTAGAGAGGTTTCTGGTTTTATGAATATTGTAATTGTCATTAAAAAATTATTAGAGAATTAAAGGACTATGATCTTTGTAATACTTTGTAGACATGGGGGTGATATGCAGCTAGTGGGATTCTACTGTGTAATGTAGTTCATTGACCATGATAAAATATTAGATTAGCTATACCAAAAAATTTAAATGTTCAAAATAATTTAAAATTGAGTAAGAAAAAGGTGTTATCGAGACATTCTCAGCAGCATTGTACTTGTTCTTCTATGATAATATTTCTAAATAGTCACAAAAATGTTGGTTTCTACAAAGAATTGGAAACAGTAATTGCACAGTATGGTGATCTGGCAGTCTGTCTGGAAACAAACCAAGAGAGGAATAATTATGCAAGACTTCAGAGCTTCAGTGTCAAAACCTGAATTAATTTCTGATTCTGGCAAATATTTATTTGCCAGCTTAAGGAAATAGCAAGTTGTTTTTTTCTGTGTTTAGTCTTAAATAATCTAGATGGTTGGATTTGTTATATCTGTGTGTTTGCAAACACTAATATTATTACTCATAAAACTAAGCAAGAAAAATCACCAAAATATTCCAACCATCAATAAAGATAAATGTTCGAACACAATTAAAGTTTTTCTGAAGATGCTTCAGGTAAGCTTTTCCTAAACTTTGTTACACAGATTTGTAATTGGATACCTGGATGCCTTTTTCAGCCTCACACGTGCTCTTGAGAGCAGAATGAGATGGTGTGGCTAATTAGGTGCTTGATTCTCATAACAGCAAGAAATTAGTTTACCATTTTTCCTGTTCTTTGTCTCGCTGCCCTTTGACAAAAAATCTCAGGGTGGTTAGAGAAACAGGATTTTTTCTTACTTGAGTTATGCAATCCTTTTAAGACTGAGCAGACTGTTCTAACATTTACATTGGCAGTAAACAGAAAGAGAACTCTTCTGACCAAGAAATAGTCTGAATACTATCTCTTCATGGTGTTCTCTTTGCCTTCAGTGTCACAGACAAGATAACCAGCCATGCCTGAACCCTCCTATCCTTGCCCTGCTTTGACTGGGGAGGACATGGACCCTCTGTCTTCTGCTCCTCTTGAGCCTCTGCCTGGTCCACAGGCCCAGCAGTGGTATCATGTTAAGAAGATTCTGTTCACACATCTTGAAGGTCTTCCAACATTACATATTTCCTTTGGTGTCCTCATCCGACTCAAGGAAAAAGGAGCCTTATGGGGTCCTGACCTCAGGCTGTGCCACAAGAGCTCTGGCATTCCCACGGTCCCGCAGGACAGAGGGGCCTTTTGTTTACCCCATTAAGGTGACACCAGCCAAGTTTTGCAGGTGTTGAGCACTGTGACACTGAAAGGCACAGCATCCTGGCCCCACTGACAAACAATTTAATCCACTCATTGCATTTGGCTTTATTACATTTGTGAATGTAGGAACCATCATCCTGCCAAGTCTAGGGAAAATGCCTTAAGGACTCAGGCTCTCATTCTGCTGTCTCTGCATCACTTCCATTTCCTCTCATGACACCCATTCTTGCACAGACACTTGCCCCTAATCTTTTAAAGCCACTTCTAAAGTCACTCATGTTTTTCCGTACTCCCTCCATTGTCTCAGCCCCTGTGGTGTTTCATACCCAAGGGTTTTGTAGAGAATTCAACTTTGCCCCTGAGTTTTCTTGATTTGTTTTTACTCCTGAGGAATTTGGGATAGGTCAGCTATCCTCTCTGGGTACAAGAAACAGAAATATTCTTCCCAGAGAGGAGAGAGGACATCAGCTGAAGTCACCTAACCCCATTGCTTAATATTTTCACCTGGTTTTAGATGTCTCATATATTGGAGTATAAGCTGCTCACATACCTGTGGAGATTTTTTGCATGAAATAATCAGATTTCAAACTGAGCTCCTTTTCTGCAGCATTCACTACATCATCAGGCTCCTCATTGTCTGGATTGCGAGTTGGTTGAGACCAGATTTCTTATTTTATTTTTTATTTCCCTGCCTCATACTTATGCCTAAAAATTCTCCAGGGGCAGAAAGTTTCTACAAGACTTTAATAGGGGAGTAGTCTTGGATGGGGAAAATATTTCCTTGCCCAATACTTAAATGTTTGACCTAATGTTTAAAATTAGGTAGAGAATTGGGTAGGGAAAATGCGCCTCTATAAGGTAAAAGTTTTGCAGTCTCTTTCCCTTTGCATTGCAGGGAGAACATCAGAAGGGGTTCACCACAGAAAAAGGCTTTTTTTTACCATGGTCATATTGTATTTTTATGTTAATTCTATTTGCTCCAAAAATTAATTTTACAGGGAATCTGATAAGATATTTTAATTATATATTTACCTAAGCTTAATGTTTACCAATAGATTGTAGCCCTAATCTTGAGAATTTGCTCAAGATTTTAACTATTGTTCTCATACTATTTTCTTGTTCCATGTCTCTTACTCAAAGTGTCTATTATTGAAACATGAGGCAAGCCAGATTTTTTTTCCCTTCAGCTGTATAATATGGGTATAGATATAATTACTCTTAATATAAATTCATAACTTTCTAGGAAACAATCTCAGAGACAATTTTGAATGCCTTTTTCTTGAGTTTTTAACAAAAGAAAATAAATATATGTTGTAAAACTGTGCTGCACCCTTTACCAAAAAGTAAAGGTACGAAGGGGCTGTGTGTTGACTGTGTAAAGCACTACTGTAAAGGAAGCAACACCCAAGAAGTATTAATATTCTCCATGCAGTGTTCCCCCCCTGTGCCACTGAGAATCCCATGGAAAATATGGTGATTCAGTTACTAGCCCAGTCCACGAATTTTCAAAAGAATAATTTAACTCATGTGAATGTTCTCAGAGAAGTTCCTTGTACAACACACCTGCCTAAAGCTGCTCCCACACAGGAATACTCGAGTGATTACGCCTGCAGTTTTTAATGAGCTATTCATAGAGAAACTCTCAGCTGAAATATGAGGTTTAAACGTTTTGCTGCTCTTTGAAGGAACCCAAATTCTTCTAAAAGCTCCTTGGCCCATGTATAGAATTACCTATAGGAAAAAAAAAGAAGGTGGTAGACACATTATGCACAGATTTTTGAGAAAGGTATTCCATTGACATATAGACAATATATTGGCTAAGCCTTTTAATACAGTGAGAAAAAATTGTTTCCCTGTGACTTTTTGTATTTATTATCAGCTTCACCTTGGGAGTGCAAGTTATTTTTTAATACTGCTCCAATTTGCTTCTTTTCAAGGGTGGGGGAAGAATGGAATGAAGGAGATTACTTTTGATATTTATATTATTTTTACTGCACATGCAATGGTGTCAAGTTGTAAATTCCTTGCTAAATTTTTTAAATCCCTCTGATGTCTGACAAGGAGTTGGAAAAATATAAATGTTAAATTTTATGGGTTTTTTCCATGTTACTATAGTCTGCAGTTCTATTATAAACTGTCATCTGTAATATAATCAAAGGAAAATTGGTAGGAAAGCTTATTGTAGTCCAAGGAACATTCCTTTTTACATGAATTCACTGACTTTAATAGGATTTAGACTGTCTGGCTCAATCTGGAACTTTTAGAAAATTTTAGGAAAGACTGAGTCAGAAAAGAACTGGCTTGTTTATGGGATGTCCCCAAAACTTACCTTGATTTACAGTGATCTATAATGTCAAAAAACTTGCTTCCCCATTGAGTCAGAGCCTTTCAATCATCAAAAAATGTGTCTATGTCATCTTTCCTGAAGTACCTTTCTCATTGCTGATTGACACCATTGTCAGTTTCTAGCTTAAAAAACTAGTAGCAAATTAAGAGTTGTAAACAGTTGTTTGGCCTCCTTCCTTCTCTTTGCTTTCCGGTCACGGGATGGTTTCTGGGCACAGCTTGCTGTTCACATTTGTACTGACAGCCATGAGTGTTTGCCCTGGGCCGGGCAGGACAGGATGGTTTGAACACAGAATAAAGCTGTTGTCTTTGCTCCAGGGAACATGCAGATTTCTAGCTGGAAAGGAGTTCCTTACCCAATAGCTGTGCCTTGTTCTGGCAAGACTGACCTCTGTCTTCCTCATTTGGGTGGTGTGGGACATCAGGACTTGCTTTTCCCAGGGGTTCTGGGACTTGAACATCTGCCCAAGGCCCAAACCCAACCAGACCACGGACCTCATAACTGAGCGAGGTGCTTGCTCCTGATCTTGCTGTGAGCCAATACACAGCCACCCGAACATGAAACAGAGATGCTGGAAGTGGCTGAATTTTAAGGATGTTTCCAACCCAAATGGTGATTCTATGACACAGCAAGGTGTTCCAGGAACTGCTATCTTGAATGCATATGTGCCATTAGAATAAAAAAAAGAGAGTTTTTAAAAAGGAGAGAGTAGAGGGAAAAGCTGGGTTCTGCCTTATGCATCTGAACGACTTGAGGATTCCTCTTGCTTGCAAACTAATCTGGATTCAAAACACAACATGGTGAAGAAATGTTAGGAGGGTCTGCTCAGAGATGTTGGGGAGGTGAGTCCAGGCTTAGTTACAAGGCTATCATATCAGCAGTGGGTGCTGTGTTTATGATCCATATGTTCCATATCTTATGGAGCCAAGTGAGATCAGTGAGATGTAGGAGATCACAGAATTACAGAACGAGAAAAGCTGGAAGGGAACTTGGAAGGTCAGCTAGTCCAACCCACCCCGCTCAAGCAGGGTCAGCTACAGCTAGTTGCCAGGACCGTGTCCAGATGGATTTGGAATATCTCCTGGAACAGAGACCTCACAATCTCTTTGGGCAACCTACCCCATTGCCTGATCACCCTTGCAGGAAAATTGTCTGCTGAGGTTGAGACAGAACCTCCCATGTTTGAGTTTGTGCCCAAAGCCCCTAATCTTGTCACTGTGTTCCACTGACAAGGGCCTGACTCCCTCATCTTCATTCCCTCCTTTCAGGTACTTATATACACTGATAAAATCCACCTAAGTGTCCCTTCTCTAGGCTGGAAAGTTCTAGTTTTCTCATCCTCTTTGGCTATGGAAGATCCTCCCAGTCCCTGCATCAACTTGGTGGTCCTTCACTGGATTTGCACCAGCAAATCCCATTCCCATTATGTCCAACATGACTTCATGGACTGCTCACCTTCTGAACGGGCCTGAATTTCTCATGAACTGTCATGAAGAGAAATCCTGAAGTCTGTCTGGATGAAACTTCTGTGGGTTTTCGAATGTACTGGAAGGCTCTCTCCCGTTTCAGGAAACTTAGGTTATTTTAGGCTGATGGAATTGTTCCCCCCTTTTTTTTTGCCCCCCCCCTCCCAGTGCCAGGGACCTACATTTTGGTGAGCCATTGCTGAAGCACCTAACTAGAGAATTAGACTTGGTGGGCTGTATTTCATGCAAAATATGAAACAATAGATAACAGATACCAGAACACAGAGGAGACACAGGAGACAAAGAGATGATATTGGTCTGCAGATTTGGTCTGCCAGGGTCTAAGTTCTTTCATGTCTGGGTCACTCCTTGAAACAAGGCTTAGCAGTAGCTGGAGAACACTATTATCAGCTGCTGTGTTTGTTCCTTTCAGAGGTCAGCAAAATCCTGACCCTTAAAATGTTTCTCTGTAAACTGAGGTCTGCATTTGCAATTGCTCTAGTAGTACAATGAGACTGGAGTCTTTAAAGAGTCACTCTGGTTTCTAATGAACAAATTTCTTAGAAATTACACGTATTAGCATAAAGCTAGTGAACAAGGATATTTAAGACAGCAGCACTTTTAAAACTTACTTTTTAAATTTATTATCAGTGGGACTGACACTTAATACCACTTTTTTTTGTATTAACATAGTTAGCCAGTGCCCCTAAAACTCATATGTATTTTTCTATTAGTTTTCCCTATGATTTTCACTCTCCAGATTTTCTGTTCCTGCACTTTGAATTATTGCATTTCCATTTTTCTTTTAAATAAACATCCTTTGCTTTTCTATTAGCACTAGACTTGCTATTTGACTTGCTATAGACTTACTATTGCTATAAAATTAATTTATTTCATTGTTTCCTTCATTTTTAGTTCTGCTACAACAGCTAGCTTCCGTATAGATGTAATGTATAGACTATATAAATAAAGTTTATGTAATAGATCACATTAATAAATTATTTACTCTAAAATATGAAGTCTTTATATATAATATTATTTATGGAAAATATTATTTTTATGAATGTATAAAATACACATATAGTATGTATATATGAATTGTATAGATATAGATAACTATATATAACATAGATGTAATGATCTAAATTTCTTTACCATTTTTCTTGAAGTCAACTGCATTGTAGTTAAGCATAAAATTATATTCCCCTTTAAGCCTACTTTTTAGTCTTCCTTTAATGTCTAGCTAGGCTCTTTGCTGCAGTGAAACTTGGAGTAGGTCTGGGTTTCTACTCTCATTTTCTCCTGCTTTTTGCTTGGCTTTCTAGAAGGCCAGCAGATGCTGCCAGCTGTGCTCGCTGGAAGATTGCTGCTTGAACAGCAGCACAGACTGGAAGGAGTGCTGTGAAGGGAGGCAGACTTGCACCTCAGGTGAGATGGCTCTTAGGGAAACTGAGTGCTCGCTTCCATGATCCCTGCATGCCATGCCAGTCAAATGGCCTTGGATGTCCATGACCAAATGAAGTGCCAGGAATGGGAAAGGTGTGATTCATTTGTTACTTTCAGCTCCTGTCTCTGGGTGCTGGAAACAGACATTGGGGCAGGATTTATCCCACCCATCTGTAGCTGTTTGTTCAGAAGAGGAGCTGCATCTCAGCTGGTCAGAGGAGAAATAGAGGCATCTAGAGGCAACAAGGGCATCCTGCCTGGCCTCTGGCAGCTGGGGAAAGACTCCACATCTCCTGTGGGCCCAGTGTCATGCCTACCAGTCCCATACAGGTGTCCTGGATACTTCAGGGCATTTAATGTGGAACTAGGCACATAAATCCTTTCAGATTCCTTTATGGCATAATTTCAGGATAGATCCTAGAATAACTTTATTTATTATCTCCTATAAAGAGAGTATTATCCCCTATAAATGCTGATTTCTTCTCTTTTTCCTTCACAGGAGTCGCAAAATGGGGCTCAGGCACATGAATGTCAACAGTGTTCACTTTATCCTGAGCTCCTGAGGCCATTTTCAACAGAAGGGGTGAAGACCTGCTTAGGGCTCCTCACAGCTGGTTTGTGTACAGCCAGCAGCAGTGGGACACTGACCCCCTCCAAATTAGCAGGTCTCCACCAGGCAAGTCTCTTGAGGGCACCTGGAATGGCAATAGATGTTGATAATAAGGCAAATGACTCCTGCTGATAAATGCTATGGGTCTCCAGGCTGCTGCCACTAGATGTCCACTGCCTGCTATGGGAGCTTGGGCATTTAGCTCATTTGTAGACACCAAATTGTATTTTAAACTACAGCTGAATCCCATTTCTAAATTCAGGTGAGATAAATTGACTTCTTAGAATTCAGGGTTAGCTTCTAGAAACCATTTTTTTCTCTTGCCTTGTTTTTCTCTTTTTCTTGCCACAGCTGGAGCCACAACCACAAGCACAGTGTAAGGGAGAAGGTGGTGATGCTTGCTGCTCCTCATCTGGTGTGCAACAGAGCAAGCAAGAGAGGTGACTGAGCTGTCACCCCCACCAAATCACAGGAAGCACACTATGCCATATATATGTCCTTAAGATATGACAAAAAACTCTCGTGTGTTACTCCGCTTCACTTACACTACATGTGATGACTTGTTATATGTGTGCCTTTTCAGAGACATAGGCTTTAAAAGAATTTTTGGAGCAGAGTTCCCAAGAGGTATTTTCAGGTATTGGATCTGTAACTGTTCCAAGTGGGACCACAATGTTTCTCTTGTAAACTCTTTGTGACAAGGGACAAGAGTGACCCACCTTAGTCCCAGGTTCCCTTTCCATCACCTCTAACATATCAATAAGATGTGGTGTAGCACTGCCAGCAACATCTGCAGAAAAAAAAAAAAAAAAATTGCAACAAATCACACTTCATGAAACATTATAGTGGAAAAGAAAATGTGCTCCAAACCACGTTGGGGTTCTGGAGTTAATTCATTATTAAGCATAAGAGACATGGGCGCTGCAGACTCCTGCATTGTTTCCATCATGGAAAGCCCTAGATTTTGCAGTCTCCCAGCATGGAAAGCCACACAATCAGACATCAGCATGTATACTTTAGTTTGTGCATTTACTAACTATTCATCACCTACTTAAAATCCAGAAAATGAAAACAAAATACAACACAGGGCACTAATTTTACAGTGGGCTGTTAACCAAAGACATGCCATGCTTCTAAGTTTCCCTTTCTGCAAATTGCTCAGCAGAAGCAAGTTTTACCACTCATATCCATCACACTACAGGATCAGCTCCTGAACTGGGAAAGATAATTATTCTGGCTTCACTGTAGCTGTTACCTTTGATGGTAACAGCTGTTAATGAGAGGAGTGAGGTTTGAATTGCAGAAAATAAGACAAGGGTACAAACCCCAATTTTTTAAAAAAGCCCTCAGATGACCCAGTTACATCCCAGACCACTGGGAAGAAAGAAATGAAAGAAAAGAATTGCGCACTTCAGTTCTAGCCAAGACTATTAGACAGTATAATTTTTCTTATGGTGTCACAGAATTGTTCTTAATATGGCAACTCTCTGTGACATTACAATAGCAAGAATTCCTAAAAAATGCCCATTGTTTGGACAACAAATGATGGGGGGAAATTGGAGAATAGGAACACATGCAGAAACAAAGCAGTCACAGGTGCAAGGCACAAATCTATCTGAGGTGGCTGCTCCTGGGGACACTGGTCCTGCACATATGTGAGCAGATCCACACAAATGGCTCAGAGGGCCATGATCTGGTCCCTGCTGCGGGGTGATATGACAGCTTGTGTATGATCTGAGTTTCTTACAGCTCAAGTTTCACTGGATGAGTAAAGTTTTAGCTGACCTTTGTTCTCAACAGATTACAAAAACTTCTCTTTCTTTAAATCTCTCCGTAGCATTTTATACTCAGGTTCACTTTTAGTTCTGTACAAACTACTATGCTTGTAAATGGAAAACTACCTGCCAATAAGCCACATTTCTGTTTTCTGTAATCTCTGATTTATAACCCCTCTTCAATCAGGCACACTAGCAATGGAGCCTTAATGGCACTCAGAAACTGGAGATTCAAATCTTCTCAGTTATTTATCATTTAGTGTTATAACTGCAGTGGGTGTGTTTTTGAACTGTTCTCATTGAAACATTTAATATAGTGAATAATCTCCTCTAAAGAGACTGGAACATTGTGGCAGTTATTTGACAACTGAGGGGCTGTAGCAACACTCAAAGCATATGTTCAGCCTTGCTGTTCAATTAGTATGCCAAATGGCAGCTCGAAATTTAACATGAGTTTAGTGCTTAGTCTGGGGATTGACTGGGAAAATATGGTTTGGAAATGTCCGCAGATAGGAGGAATATAAGGAAATTCCAAAAAAGCCAAGAAGCAGATGGTGTCCAGAGAGGTCTGGATTTTTCTGCTATAATAGGAGATGGACAGCTCCGTTGACCACATGGTTGCCATTGGATATGAAAATTCAAGATTTTTGTAATTGAATTACTGGCAAAGAATTACTCAAAAGACCTGGAAATTTAAGACAAGCTATCGAACCCTTAGATTCTCTCCTTTCCTGCAGTCATTCCTGTCAGAAACAACATGCCTGCAATTCCATTGGGTTCTATAAAACCTCTATTCTCTCAGGCATGATAGGAATGAACTTTTTTTGTCATTACTAGGGCACTGTTCAAATGTGATTATAATAAATTCATACAAAAATACAGCTCATTAATGCAAAGTGCCTAAAAAAAGGTAACTACATACATTTAAATCCAGATCTGAATAGATGGGATTCAATTTGAATTCTTCAGATATCAGTAATATTGAAATTTCATCCTCTATTATTTCTTCAATAAGTCTTCATTAAAAATGTTTGCTAAAATAAAAACATGCCTTTTTTTTATTCCAGGTTTATTTCCTGAAAATCATAGAAACACAGAAACACAGAATATCCCGAGTTGGAAGAGAATCATCAGTAACATGAAGTTCAACTCCTGGCTCTCTGAAGGACACCCCAAGAATCACATCATGTGCCAGAGAGCATTGTCCAAACACTACCTGAACTCTGCCAGGCTGGTGCTTTGATTCTTGGTCCTTCCCTGGGGAGCCTGTTCCAGTGCTCAGCCACCCTCTGGGTGAAGAACCTTTTCCTAATACCCAACCTAAACCTCCTCTGAAACAACCTGAGGCCATTTCCTAAGGTCCTGTCACCACAGAGAAGAGATCAGTGCCTGCCCCTCCTCTTCCCCTCAAAGGAAACTCCAGACTGCTGTAAGGTCTCCCCTCAGTCTTCTCTTCTCCAGGCTGAACAAGCCTAGTGTCCTCAGCTGCTCCTCTTAAGGAGTTAAATTGTTGAAATCAAGTTTTTAAATAATTCATAGTACCTTTCCTACCTGTTTATTCCCATTGAAATGAACAGAACTTTCGTATTTGAAGCACTACCTTGTCTGAGTAAGGCTGGCAGATATCAGAAAAATAAATGATTTCTGGACTACTAGCATAAATGTTCAGATTTAGTTCAAAAAGGCCTTTCTGCCAAGTTATAAATTCTCAGACATTGTTGTTTACGTTTGAAAAGCTGACATACTCTTCAGACCCATGTCTCAAATGCAACACTATAATTTCTAGGGGTTTAAAGAATAAACTTTATTGATGAAACACAGTAATTAATCATGCCTTTTTGGTAGATGTGAATGTAGTTGTCACATGTCAATGAGCAAGGGGACATTCATGGCTTTAGCTGCAGAACAATAGAAACCTGAAAATGACTGTGCTTATTGTCTATGAAACAATGAAAAACTGTGGTAGGTACGTTTTACAGTCATGTCATAAAATATATCTGAGTAAGAACACATGCTTTTTTGATCATTAGGGTTTTTCCAACTGGATGAGCCAAACTGCACAATACTGTAGAATTTACTTTGATTTCTATAATGAATCACTAAAGCAATCCCACAAGGCTATCCAATGTAATAAAAGATTAACTATTTCCTAGTACAGAGTCATGTTTATGGAGATGTGCCAGTAAGTTCTCTAATTCAGTCTAGCAGAAATGTACCTCTGGCTGTAGAGTAGATATTACTCTAATTCTTTTCCTTTTGTGATATGAAGTCCTGCCTGGTTGCAACTTCTAATAGGTTTCCATGCATCACTGCATCTCATGAGACATAGGAAAAATTATATTGAGACACCAAAGACTCAATTTGTTGAGCTGAAACAAAATTTTAAATTTTGAAACCTGCTGGTCCCATTTAGAAATTTTGCCACAGATGTAAAATAAGTACATTTTGAAGCAAAATACGAAATCTTGTTTATTGCACATAAAAATTAAAATATCCTTCCTCATATATATATTCACTGTGTCTTTACAAATAAAATCCATTCTCATGAGACCAGGAAATATTACAGAACCATTTACACAATACTTTTTGCTTATAATTTGGGAGGACAAAAATTCTCTATAAGAAGAGTGAATTTTACTACTTCATGGATTTATCCATTTCACAGAGAGGCAGCTAAGCTACCCAAATAACTATGTGGTTCTGTGACTATTCTGGACACATTATTTTGAGTTCTCCATCTCAAAAGTGACTTGTCTAATGAGAATAATGTTTCCTCTAAGGAGGAGATAACATGCTACCTGTGGCTTTGCAATCAGGAGAGGAAAATGAAGACAGACATGTATGGCAGTTCTCGGGACAGGAGTGTGGTTTCTTCTTGATTTTTTGCTTGCTGTGTTTAAGTTATGACACACATTTAATGAATTACTACAAAGGGGAAAGAATTAGTGTTAATGATGCAAATGAATACAGTTTTCTTGATAGAACTAGAAGATAAGACATGTTAGCTTAAAATTTACTTACAGAGGTTTAAGACATTTTACTCTCTGTTTGCCAGGAATTCTGTGCACCAGCAGTCTAAATGCATACGGCAGCTTCCATATATGTTTGTTCCCAACAGACTCCTGAATCAGCTTAAGGAATCATGCATATTTGATTAACTAAGATGTGCTACTGCTAAAATGCATTAAGAAAATATCTTTGTGACATAGTCCAGCAAAATCTGATGGTGTTAGATGTGAGCTCTATTCCCATCAGTGACATTATTTTTCAAGAAGGTCTTTGGAGATCCCTTCCAACCCAAACTAATCTATAATTCTATTACAGATTCATTTTTCATTTGAAGTATTGATATTGACTTAGTAACATGCATAAGGAGAGTAGCTGATTTATCATTCAGTACAGTTTCTCTATTTTTATATACCTCCAGGTTTTATTTTTGAGTAATCCTTTCTGCCCCTGTGAAAACTTATGAATTTCTTCTAAAATTTGAGAACCAGATGTAGAACATGGCCCTTTGTGTTTGGCTTTTGGATTTCCAAAATTTCTGTGAATATGTTAGTTTTAATTGAGAGTTAGCTGGATATTTTCTTAAATTCCACTGTCTGAATGAATGGGAAATTTTGATTAGTCTAAATTCACCAAATAGCTGTTAGTCTGACTGGTAAAAATACTCTGTGGAAGCTGGGGTTGATGCTTGGAAATTTTTTTCTGTCTTGTTTAATAAAAAATAAAGGAGATCTGAGGTGAACATCTTTATAAACCAAAAGAAGTAAGACTTCTCAGGAAACCAGAACTGAAAATTAAAAATCATTACGCTCTAAAAATGTCAAGGTAATCAAGACCTTATATTGATCCTCTGTTTTTCCTGTTGTACAGCAAAGCATCTTTGGGAAGGAGGTTGAGTTAGGGCAGGGTTTTTTTCCCTTAAATTTCAAGGGAAGTATCCACGAGCACTACATACACAAGCAAATCATGGGAAAGAGAGACCTGCCTCAGGGAAATATTGCTCCAGGCAAATCTTTGTGCCAAAGCTGTGTGTGGAGGATAGCATGCCTCCTTCAAATGGGATAATTTTAGAAAAATCTTGAAAAAGTACCATCAGAATTTGGGTCAAAATTCAGGTGCAAAAAGGAAATAATCTTGAGGAAGCCCTACTCATTGCAAAAAGAACTTACACCTGATATGAATTGTGAATCTTCATCAACTAAAAGCAATGGAATATATTTGGAAATTATTGAACATTCTTTTTCATGGGCTCAGTTTTAATGAAATGTGATCTGACAGTAGTATCTATGTGAAGGCAGAGCTGAGGTGTGCTGAGGAATGTCTTCACACAATCATTTATCCTGGAGATAATGCTAAAAAAAAAAAAAAAAGATCGGAAAACAAAAGAGATTCTGTTGTGCTGACTTTACTGGGAAGGCAATTAGATTGACTGAATGTTTTTAGAAACATAGCCCTGATTGCTACTGTATGTGTTGCTGCAGAATTATTTTCACATGTTAATAATTCATTTTTTCCACAGTGGTATTACTGATTGTCTGGAAGCATATAATTGATCCATTAAATTATGTAGTTCCCTACAGTTTGACCTCTGTTGATGTCTCTGAATTTGTGGCAAGCTATTTTAAAAGAGCAGAAGCATATCACAGCCAGCAGCCTTACACCAATATAAATATTTTCTACTGTGCTAATGCTCAGAATTCACTTTCTGGCAGCTGACCAAGAATTTTGCATAGGAATGCACTGAGCTGGAGACCCCTATCTAATAAATTTTATCTGACACACTCAAACATCCACTTTTATTACCATGCCTGATTTTCCCATGCTCATACAATTTAAAGCTACAGCTTCTCCCTTTCTCTTCTTTGAAGAAAGAGTAATATTTTCAAACAGAATGTCATAGGGGTGCATTACCATGAGCACTTTCATCTGTGGAAGCCTTATACAAAGGAATGTATACTATATGTTCAAAAAAGCACATTCTCTCACCAATCCCACCGTCTCTCCACAAAAGTTCCCCAAATAATGCAGCAAGGGATAGCATATTTCTGTGACATTTTTACTGTTCATGGGCTGCAAATTTTTTTTTGCACTGGAGAATGTTTGAGTCCTACTCCTGATGTTTTCTAATCTATACATGAACTGCAATGAATTCTGCAATATTTCAGGGGACTTTGCCCCTTCAGAATGAATTGTCCACGGTCTAATGGCTGAGGATCCGTATCTAAAGTAAAAACACTCTGGAAGATTCCCAGAGCACTGCTATGATGAATTTGAGGCACTAAGGAACCTTTGACAGCACTACCCACACTGCCCTTCAGCTGATGCAGGGGGTCTCAGTATTTGGAAACTGGATTGATATGAATCTTATGCTGGAGTCTTCTATGAAAAGAAAAAAATGTCCCAGACAAGATTTTTAATGCAGTGATTAAATTGTTCCCTGTTCCTGTGCTTATCAGTAATTTTCAGCCCTGCCTTATGTTCAAAAAGCTGTTACAATTATATATATTACCAAAAAAAATAAGAAAAAAAAAGGCACACAGGAAAGAGGTATCTCAGTAAAAAGTTTTCCCCAGTCAATAACTATTTTCTTCCTGAGACAAATGGAAAGTCTTCTGAAGTCAAGGGCACCCTGTACCAACTCCATTGAATCTTGCATTGTTATTCCTCCATGATGGAAACTTATAGCAAAGCAAAGTATTCTGCCCTGAGCTTTTGAAAATGAAATTTAATCTGTTACTTTAACTTTGGGGTATTTTCTCCCTCACCAAGGAAATGGGTACTGCTCTTTTTAGATTGTCCATCACGACAACTGTAGAAAAAGTAAAGTAACGAGAAACAAGTGTTTTATTTTCTTAGTTACTTCATACAACGATATTTTTCCCCAAAATACAATTTTAAATTGAAATTCAATGACAAGAAAAAATACCCCGAAGTCACCTATATTATGACATGAAAAATATGCCTAAAATAGTTTTGGATTTTTTTTAAAAAGAAAAAAGGAGAATTTTAGCTAAATCATGTACCATCCTTCACATATAACATTCAGATGCCACACTTTTGGTGCAGACAGATGTAGGTGGGTATTTCTTGAAAATCAGTGTATTTGTCATAGGTTCAAAGTATCAGCATAGTAGAATACCTGGGAATGATTTCTACAGATTACAATATCCTTGCAAATGAAGCCTGAAACACAATGTGAACAAACCCATTCAGGTGTAGCCAGAAAGCCTTTATTAATTTAATTTGTTAAATTTCACTATGGTGTGAGACTGATAGGTTCTCTATGAAGCAGAATTTGAATAATTTGATGACTATAGTCATCTAAATTACCCAGTAACACAGATAAAAACCTCCTAAAAGCCCTAACAGAGAGAATTATGTGCTGTCTAAACCGTGGTCCTGAAAGGACACACAGAGGGCCTTGACTCTAAGCCGTGACTATTTCCACCGAAGTCAGCAGGGCTGCTGAAGCGGGGCACGGGCATGGCAGGGTTGTCCTCCAGCACCAATCTGCAGAATCACCTATGGCTTTGGAGCCTCCTGTGCAAAACCTGAAGGCTTTGCAGCAGGATGGGAGGGTGGCTGTGGGCCGATGTCCTGCCCCACGCAGCAGCCTGGGAAAGGTGGTGCCTCTAACGCTGGCCCCTGCTCTACCTATGCTCCCTCCCCTGAGCAGCTGGCTACCATCTTGGGTAGTCTTATCTGCTGTGACTTGTCAAGCCAAAATATTTGTTTAAAAAAGGATCAAATATTCATAGCTCATTTATGCATTCTTTTAAAAGGAGAAATGAGGCTTGTCATGGTAGATAAATGCCAAAGTATGTGTGAGGAAAGTACATGTGAGGAAAAGAAAGGAAGGGAAAGAAACAGGGAAAAAGAGCATTTTTTTAACTGATAGTATTTACAGTTTTCTGCTCTGTCTTTCCTTTGGTCTGTCTTCGGGTGCTGAGGGTTCAATGGCTAAAGCCATGCGATCCAGAGCAGCCCTGCTAACCCAGTCTTGCTGCTGGATGCTGTTGGTTTGTGTTTTGTAAATTTTGTTGATTTTTAGAAGTGATTCAGGCAAGTTATTTCCTTCTAAGAAACCCCTAAACTAACACCAAATAAGCTCGTCAGTCAACACTTTTATATAAAAGCCAATGTGGAGCACAAAACAAGGATTTCATTAAGTAGGGTTTTGCTGACAGATTGGTTATTTTCTATATGAGAAGAGTCACAAGAGAGATTTCCATTGGTTCTGGGTGAATAAAGAGACATTATCATTTTCCTCCCTCATTTCTGCAACAGCAGTCCAAATATCTGACTTTTCTGAATGCAAAAAGGAAACATTACAGTTGCTTTCTGCTCACCCCACCATCTCCATTCATCTTTGATCTCCATAGCTTTAAGTCTGGAGAGAAAAAAAAAAAAAAAGAAAAAGCAGCTCAGGATCATTAAGAAACTTTTTAAGGCTCTTATTCCAAATCTCTTCCTGAGAGCAATTAAGCCAGAGCTCCTCTGCTCTGCTTCTGCAACAAACACAAGTATAAAATCTTTAGAAATATGTAATAAACTGAGCATGCAAAAATCAATTTTGACCTAGCTGTAACCACATGTTAATTTTTAAAAGAAAAAAATACTATATTTTCTCCCTAGCAGGCCCTTTTAATCATATTTTAGACAAATATATTCATGGGAAAAATGTTTCTGAACCTCTCTTACATGTCTCTCTTTTCTTTTCAGAAGAGATGAAATCCAGTATGAAATCACAAAGGCCTGAAACAATGCATCTGGTGAAACAGGAATCCACAGCATGATCAATGTACATTTTGTCTCTCAAAATATGGGCATTATTAGAGCTGAGATAGCACAAGCTGCCAAGACTGTGAATGTTCCCTCAGAGATCTTAAACAAAAAACACACAAGAAATCTAATTTTACAAAAATTTAACAAAAAATCAGAATGGCAGTTTAATGTTCCAGATGTTAGACACATTGAACAAAATAACAGATGCAAGACAACAGGCTTTTCTGACTCCACTATGTCATTGTGCAATACAAGCTTAATTTGCTTAAAACTTTGCCATTGATATCTGTTTGTGCTGGGTATCTGCATCAAGCTGAAAATTGGGAAAGGGTTTGAATTCTACCAAGCCTTTTCTGAAAGTAAGGTTAAAGAAAGACCTACATTTGCAGCAGTGTGTGATCCTGGGGTATTTTCTTCTTATTTTTTCATTAGGTTATTTGGGATTTTCTTCCAAGCCTGTGCTTAGAAGAAAATGCTTATCTTTTATCAAGGTGATGTCAGCTGTAGGTCTGTAGTGCAACCCACCCTCATTTTCCTGGGCCATAAATCACCTTGCATCTGCCCAGCACAGACAGAGATCTTGGTATTAAGAGTCTCTGCACAGTCTGTAGAGGTCTGAGTGAACTTAAATGTCTTGCTATTGCTATGACTGCCCAGGAAATCTATTCCCAGTTCCCAAGCAGAAAGCCCGCAGTCTTCTCTCACAGCCAGGGATACTTGGATATGGTTTCTTTTCCTGGGACTGCTACCTCTGGTTAAGCTAGGGAAGTGGGAACTGGGATGAGGCAATTCTAGGGCATCTTCACCACTCTTTTTAGAGGAAATGACTGGGAAAAGTAAGGCTAGGTACCAGTTAAAATTAAAGGTGCAGCCTTCTAAGGGACATGGCCAAGGCAAAGGAACCAAGACATCTCTGATTTCCCCCAGATCCCTGGGGCAGATGAAAGGCCTGGAGGCAGAAATCAGGATACAAGAAAAACATTCAAGCAGGTGGCATCAGAAAAAAGCCCAACAAAACCATGATGAAAAATATTTTTGGGGGTTTTGGGAGTTTTGGGAATTTTCCTCCCCTATTTAAGAAGATGAAAAGTAACACAGCCAAGAAGGCAATGAGGCTGGTCCCCATCTAAACTGTTCTGTCAGGCTCCATTTCATTGAGGATGTGGTCCACTGCTGGCCTTGAAGTCCAGGTAGCGATGTCATGCTGTCACTTTGGCTTCAGCTGTGTGGGAAGGACCCTGGAGTGAGGAGCATCCCCTCACCAAAACTCTTCTCACCAGGTTCCCTGACAGCAGCAGAGAAGTTGTGTTCCATGGTACAAACCAGTGGCACCACAGTAACACTGAAATGGGTTATTTAATTATAGACTGTGTCAAAATGTATAGACACAGAGGCCGCTTAGTACAGAACACCACTGTTAGCACTTCCCAGCTCTGAAATATTTGTCTTTAAAACCAGCCTTATCAGTTAGATAATTGGTTTTGGTAGTGAAGCACAGCTTTGTGCCTGAAATAGGCGTGTGCTGGTGGGACCTACCTGGATGACTTGCAGTCTCTCTGAAGGGCCAAAGAAAGCCAAGAAGGCAACAGAAACACAGAAAGATTATCTGCCTTTCTCAGTGGCATATAGCTAGCTGAGTGGTATCTCTGGGAACAGTATCTCTATCTCCCAAGTCTCAGTTCATGGCCTAATCCTGGAGCTCGATCACTATTCATCACTTACAAAATATGATACATCTCTACTCCTTTGGTGTGGGTTGTGATGTCTCAGCACAACCAAACATATACTCACATCAATGACCAACTTCTTTTTTTCCTTTTAAATTTTATCCATTGATTTTGAAGAGCCAGGCCCTTCAAAACCTGAAGGTTTCACTCGATTTCAGTTAAAATCAACAGGATTTGTAAGTTCAAAGCTAAAAATATGCTTATTTTTCCTTAATGTACCCAGCCTGTTAACATGCTTAAAATAAAGCAGAGGAGCAAGTTGTGGGGAATTGAGACTACATTCCATAAAAATAAAGTCCAAGAGCTCTTGTCTGGAACAGACTTTCACAAGTTGAGGAATTCCTCAAATCCAAAAGCTGGGAGGTATTTGTGTTTTCTCAGGGAATGGAAAAAAATATAGAGGCTAAAGGTGTAGGATGACTCTAAAAGCAAGAGCAGAAATCACTGTGTGCATTCTAAATTAATAGATGTAGAGCTGAAGCCCTGAAACAGCTGGAATGTTTTATTCTGGAGATTTTGTTTTAAAGGAACAAACCATGCTTGATTTTCAGTTGTCATTTTAAATAACTAGACTGAAAATACACAAGCAACTTTGCTTTTACTGGTGTTCTTACAGGACCCCCAGCTCAGAGCATGTCTCTGGGAGAAGGAAGAGAGAGCTTGGCTCTGCCCTTGCCACCTTGCAAGCAGTGAGCAGAACACTCCTTCCCTCTGTTTGCCCTTTTTGCTTATTTGTCTTTTGAGCAAGAACTGGCCCACAGAGCTATCTCCTATCAGTGCACTGGAAGTAGACTAATAACAATAAAAAGGGATGGTAAAGCTACTATTGTGTAGCATATCAGATGTGTCACACATATCTGACACAAAAGCTGTGAAGATGGAAGGACCCTGGGACCTAATATAATATACCTAATATCCTAAGCAGCCAAGCTGACTGAATTTATAGCAGACTCCATAGGCTTTTTTGCTTCTAAAGGTTCCATGACATAGCATTGTTTTTTCTCTGTCTGAGAAGGGTGGGCTGTGGATGCCAGAAATTCCACTTCTGTATTTAGCCTTTTCAGTGCCAAATACACAGAAACTTCTTTTCTAGTGATTATGCTATTGATTTGTTTAAAAAAACAATGAAAACTCTCTATTGCAAATTACTTTTGTCAGCAACTGTTGGTGCCTTTACAGTTTTGCATACTTGTCATTTATTTTTGTAATATTTTCAGATTTCATTTTAACTTATGATATGTTAAATTGTTCACCAGATATGAAGGAACCTTGAGGAATTACACTGTTATTGTTGTTGTTATTAATCATGACCATGAGTAAAATGAAGGAAACTAGGCTTCTGTTTTACTTCAGTGGAGAATTTGGAAAGACAGTGTCATAATTCATTCCAGTTAGATCAATCACCCCTTTCCTATCTCTGCTATTCAGCTTATTAGGCAGTGGTTTTGGTTCATATAAAATATTTCAGGGCCAGATTGAATCTTAGCTTCACAGCTGTGTTCCTAAAATGTGCAAATATTTGATGTGTCTCAGGTGCACATTGAGAAATAATAAATCTTTCCGTTGCCTGTCTGATTTCTCTGCCACTTTCTGCAGTCTGCCAACCCACCTCCACTGCCCTGTGCAATGGCTTTAGTACACACCCGTAGGTGAAACTGGGAAGGGATGCTGCAGGGTAAAACTAGTGGGACAGGAACACCTCCTCTCTAGCATCTTTTTTAAAAGAGTTGCCAAACAGGACATCTCTAGATACAGAAGTTTTCTGGCATGATTTAGTTAAACTGCACTCAAGGCTGCCAACCCTGCTATTTTACAGATCATGTGCCTTTCTTGATGGTTTCTTGAGTCCCTAAGTTAAAAAATGAGATGCCATAAGAAGGGAAGGAGGAAAGTAGTAGGAGGAAAATGTAACAGTAAAGGCATACATGTTTCGTATTGTACATGAGACAGAACAGAAATTTAATCCACATAAGAACCAGCATTTCATTCAGCATGAGATTTGACAAGGTTTGCTTCAAATTTTATTTTCTGTACACTTACTCTGGCAACTTCAGTGACACAGTGGTTCCTTCTGCAGCTCTGCAGTGAGCTGTATCTTGCCGTGACATGGCTATCCACAGGGTCCACTCTCTGTCAGGTACCTTTGATGCTCAGTGAGGCATTTCATATGTTTTACATCCTGAGAAGTCAATAAGCAACTTGTCTCTTATCAAACTGAGAAGCTCACTGAATACTCATCTGCTGATGCAGAAGTAACCTAAATGCCTTCTTTATCCTTGTGCAAAATTCTGGCAGCAATTACCAATATTCTTGAAATGTTTGCTTGTGATGTTTCATTTTCTTTTAACAGGGTAGGGGATTCAAATAATATGGACTTTACTGATGTCACTGGACAGGTTTTGCATTCAATGTCAAACAGCTCCCAGGACCAAGACCACACTGAGGCAAAGAAGTGCTCTATCATACAATGAGGAATTGCAAATTTGATCTCATATCTGACACATAGTCTGGAATCCCTCAAATGAAAAATTATACTTAAATAAATGGATATAAAGTAAATGGATACCCACTAACACCTTACTGGTTAGGTAAGTGAGACCAAAGTTAAGTGAAACCAAATCCATGGCAGACCAGATCAACCAGAGAGGTGGACCAAAAGAAATAACACTAGCGGTCATAGTTGACACTAGTGATGACATTTCCCTAATTAAGCCACCAACATCGGTTCTGTATGGGTGCAACAGAGGTGCTAGTTCTTTGCATTTTGACGTGTAGTTTTCCCACCACTACCTGGATGGTGTTTAAAACAGTGATTGTAGTCTTCAGAAGTGTCTTATTCATAAAATTACATGCAAATCCCAATTAGAGCTTCTTTGACAACGAGACAGAAGAACAAGATTCTCCTTGGTGTACACTACAAACCCGGTACTGCTGATTAGGTTGACTGAGGGTAGGAGATGTACAGACATGCCAACACCAAACTATGAAAGAGAAAAATGCAGGGGCTTCAGACTACTGGTCTGTCAGACAGTGCTCAGTTGGACTTTCTGTGCAGTGTGGTGAACCACTTTCTCCCTGCAGTGGTGGCTGCTGGATGGCTTATGTCCATCCCAGATGCCTGGGGATTGAAACCTGGGAGACTTGTCTCACTCCCTGCCCTCACCCTATGCATCAGGTCAGACATTTCCAGCAGGTATGGTGTGCACTGGTCTCTATGTGTGTCCCTTAGTCTAGCACAGTTTGGAGGGGGTTAGTTCCTCATCTTCTTGTGCTGGGAGAAAAATGTCCAGGGGCAACATTATAAATACCATGATGAATTTATGTATCCTTTCAAAATATAAATTTGTGGATTACTTTCAAGCTCGGTAGTTTTACTTGACCAAAGGGTTAGTAATCTGTATATGAGCCCCAACACGTCAAAAATATATTCATGATGAATCTTTTCCAGTACCAATACTTCCAAGTTTTTAGTCACGAAAACTCGAAAGAAAGAAAAGGAATGATCCAAAAATGGACTCCTGTTCCAGATTGTCTTCTGGATGGTGTCTGCAGGGCCCACCTTTGAACAAAGTACTGAGCTGGAATTCCCAGTGACAGCCCCAGTACAGGACCAGTACAGACACCAAAGAGCAAGGCTGGGCTGTGATTACACTGCCTTAGTGCACACCCATGAGGTTTTTGAGTCAGGACACTGTGCTCTGGAAAAAACTAAACCAATAGTTTTCTTATGTATTGCAGGCAGCTATTAGACCAAAAGTATTTTTCTTTCTGAGCTTGCCCTCAAATATACTCAGACCAATTTTGTTTTTGCAGAAAGCTTCTCAGAAATCCTACCTGATTACAGTCTCAGACTAGCCTATTAGAAGTACTGTTTGAAATCAGAACTCTGACTTACAGTATAAAGGAAGAACATGTTATTTTGTAAGGAAAAATTTCTGGGGTGAGATGTGATTTGCTTACCTTCTTTGTTCTTTCATATGATATGAGATTGTTATTATATGTTGACAGAGTGAAAGCTAAGGAATTTATCTTCAAATACAGGCCTTATTTTCTCAGAATCCATTTCCAAAAGCCTAGTAAACCTATTTGGTAAATTACTGTAATTATTTTTTCATTCCCTTATTCATAGAGGGAAATATAAGTGTGCACCTTAATTACAAAGAGATTTGTCCACTGCACAACTTGGGCAAATATCCTGTCTGTATTTTCCCCTCAGATGTAGACATTTCAGATTTAATCCAGTTGAACAAAGAGAAAATTGTGCTTATTGCAGAGTGCATTGATTACAGAGTGCCTGAGACAGTGGGAAGTTTCACAGGTGTGATGGTCCCCACAAATTAATTATCTGTTCTTGGAAAAAAGAAAATTCATGATTTTTAATTCTTTTCTTTGGACCAATGCATTTGCTTCTGTAGAAGTGAAGGGGCAGAGACACTGATCATGTCTCAAATACTGATAAAGCGTTGTTTAAAAGTGATAGATGGTCTCTTCAGAATAAAGCAAGTTTGAGAGGTATGTGGCCAAATGCAAGTTCAGTGCCTTATGTGAGCAATGATGAAAGTGCATACCATTTTTTATGGTGACTTTAAGGATGATCACTCAGTTTCCTCGAAATTCTTTCAGTATGCCAGTGTCGGGACATCGCTCCCAATGTGGAAGCAGAGGCCTTGGTGAAACGGTTAAATAAACATATCGTTATTGTCCAGCTTTAGAAGAGGATATTAGATTACATACCAGGAGAGCAGGCCATGCCTGTCTTCAGCATTAAACTACATCTGAGTCTCCATTTTCCTGTAGTGCTCTGTTCAGTTTTGATTACCTACTGCTCCCAAGCTTGGTTTATTTATCTAAGTGCTATTCTAATATAAACTCACTGAGATTAGTTCTGCCCTTGGTCCCACGAAGGCAGCTCAGTGGGAAATGTGACTCAAGTGATCAAGGACAGAAGTGAATCCATTACCATTTTCTGAGGTATCCATGTGTTTATTTTTGTGTTCAGATCTTTAAAAGTCCTTTCAAATAGGATCAGCAGGTTTTTGTAATGGGAATGCCAGTTAGAACACAGGTGACTGAAACTGTAATAAGCTTTTACATGAGCAGTGGCAGCTCTAAAGATTTTTAGCTGGTGAAGATCTTAACAGAAGATTTTGTGTTGGATGTATGTGTGCATATTCATATAAGAATGTGCAGGTTTAACAGCATGGTGTCGTGCCAAAAATGAATGGTATCCGTTACTCATTATCAAGATAGTGCCAACAGGAATGTTAGATATTTTTACGTTGGAAAATAGAAAAATATTGCCCTTACATTGTAAAGAGCCTTAGAGCTTTCTCCCATGAGCCATTTCCTGTAGGTCAGCCCAGGCTGCCCCACAGCTGACTCTGTGAGCTTGGGAGCACTAGTGAAATCCCCGCAGGGACTGCTGCATATACCCAACATCCTCATCTCCCACTGCCCTTATGGTGCTGGGATTGATCCTCCCTCAAGTGTCCTACACGGAGATCCTGCACCAAAGATGTCAAATGGGCTGTGAAGAAGCAGAAGAGAGAGAGTGAATGTGGAAAAAACAAAGAACAGTTCTAGGGTCAGCATGAATTTGGCATGATGACCAAAAGGAAAGTTAGGGCATGAGAGGGAAGGAGAGGTAAGATGAGTTTGCAAGCTTGGCATGGGGTGGGTGTTTGATTACTAGAACAAAAATAAGGGAAAAGCAGAAATGGGGTGAGAAGAAAATGTGACTCAGGGAAAAGGAGGAGATAGAAGAGGTGATAGGCAGGAAACACAGGCGATCAAAACAACTGCGGGAACAGAAAGGGAACTTGGAGGGAAGAGAGAGCATGAGAAAAGAGAGGTAGGAAGATGGTGGTAGAAGGAGACAATCAAATGACCAACTGAAAAAAAAAAAATATATGGAAGGGTCTCAGATAAGTGCAGCAGCAATGCCAGTGTGAGATTAAAAGCAAAAAGTAACAAAAAATATTCTTCGGTCTTTAATTCCATGATTTGCTTTAGCTATCAAATAACAGAAAACAGCTGCATTTCATAAAGCAACAACTGGTCTGCAGTTGTAATCTAATCCTTGCATCTGACACTTAGAAAAAAAATATTTTCCCTGCACATGTGATCCCCTTATATGACTGGTACCACATCGAAGAAATCTGTGAAGTTGCAAACTAAGTTGTTAATTGCTTCTTTTGTCTTCCTATTTTCCCTTGTATATTTTAATCGAAGAAGGAAATGACAGGTTTTAGGAGGCTGGGCATTGTCTTTCTGAGTCAATTTAACCTACTATGTCCATTTCCCTCTCCCTCAACTTGTGCATCATTGTAAAATAAAGCCCTTACAATAAAGATCAGCTAGGGAATGAAAAGAAGCAGTCGGTGAAGATGAATATTAACCAAAAGTTCCAAGATCGAACTATTTATTCAAGAGCTTAAAATATATTTTCCCGATATATAGGAAAGAAAAATCTGAAAATATTGTAACGAAGCAATTAGAGAAATTCTTTAGATATTCTCATTCATTCTTTCTGTCACCAGCTCAGTGTACCAAGCATTTTCACACTAAAATGGCAGTATTTCTTACATATAATCCTAAAGTCCTCACTAAGGAAAGCAGGTAAATAAATGAGCTGTTCTGTTTTTCCAGAACAGCTGATGCAGGACATTCAATGGTATTTTCTGCTTTCATGGTAGTGCTTTTCATCCCTGTTTGTTTACAAACACTGTGTGAAGGAGCACAGAGAACTGCAGTGGGCTTTGGAGCAGTGAGCTGCTGCCCACAACCCCTTCACAGGATGCAGGGCAGAGTGGAAGAAGAAAATATGTCCAGTGACAACACATCTACTTTGTTCCCTGTAGGTCTCTGGAGTTCAGTCTTAGAAAACACATCATGTGCTAAATTAAATCCCTACAAAATGGAAAGAATGTAAGTTATTGTGGCCTTATCTGAAAAAATCCAGACAATAAATTGAACAGATCTCAGTTTATCTTTCTTGTTGTTGAAAGATTAAACCAGCTCTGAACCTGCAACTCCAAGGATACTAATTTTTTTCCTACCTGATACTAAGGCCACTTAAGCCAGAAGATTGCAGAAGGCCCTTTGCTCATTTTTATACACTGTCCATCTTTTTTCCCTTTGAAGTAGTGACCTAGGAAAATTTACACTGGTGTGAATTAAAATATTTCAGATAAAACACACCACCCATTTGTGAAGAATTAAAACTTGCCATAATCTTGCAGAGTTGCCTTGCACTTTTAAGCTGCAAGGCAGATACCGTTTCCATTGTTCACCCCCCGGCTTCAGTCATCCAAAGCAGTTAAAATATTGCAGTGTACTGTACATCTCACCCAGCCTGCCCAGATTCCTTCCTAAATCCCTGTGGTGGGGAGCCCTAGCCCCAAAAGCAGGGAAAGCTTAAATCAGTGTGCCACTCCATATGCACAAGAAATAAATCCAATGGAAAGCAGGAGTCATTAATTCTGATGCTCATGGAATAGCATGTTTACCTGTGAAAACTTTTTTAATCTGACATCCCTAAATTACTTCAGCTCCTACTTTGTCCCAGATGAAATCAGGTTGTATGAAAAATACTGTAAGTGATTAATTGGTTTCAAAGCCTTCCAAATACACTCACATATCCACTGATATTAGTCTTCTTTTCACAGGAGAGAAATGAGGTTACTGGAAATCATATTACACCAGCCTATTTCTTCTGGATTAGACGTGCTTGAAATAAATGTCATTCCTTTTCCCAGTTTACAATTTATCATTTCAGAGTGAGAGAGCGTATCTTCATTTTATCACTGTGTTGTGTAACATTTTTCCATGTCACTTTAATATTTGACATATTAAAACTTGAAATATACTGCACAGAGACCAAACTGTTATGAGTACACTGCAATTATGTTCAACTTCATCAGGCATTTCACCATCAGTTTCTAAAGGACCGGGATCCTCATTAAATAAAGGATTTAAGTGCCTGAAGAGATTTGGCAAACTAGATTCAAATCTGCAATCCAACCTGTTGTGTTCTATTACCCATCCTGGTATTCACTAGACTCCAAAGGCACCGAAGGATTTTCTCTCGCAGCTCTTTAATTGCTTAGAGCTGTTGTTCTGGGCAGTACAGGAGCTGACCTATTTCTGACAGGTGTGACTTTGCCTTCCAGCTCACAGCTACAGAACAATTCCTTTCCAGCAGATGCAAGTGGCACTGCTCTCCTGTAACCTCACACTGACTCTGCTGTGCAGAAGAAGGGCTGAGCAGTTAAACCAGGCTACCTGTGCTGCTGATGGGGAGCAGCAGGCACTCCTAGAGGGATGCCTCTCTCATCTGCTTTAGCTGTCTGCAGTAGGATGGGAGGTGTTGCAGTTACGCTGGTTATGGTACAGGATGTTGACGAAGACTGTTTCCAATTTAGATATCTGCACTGTAACACTCAGATGAAACCCCAAATAGGGGTTCCCCACAATTTTATGTGGGATAGTGGGATATTGTATCCCACAGATATCCTCACGGAAGCTGAGTGGATGCTGGAACACTGAAGTGGCGTGGGGGTGTGCAGCACAGACACGTTGGTTCAGCAGGATTACCTTGTGTCCTTGACCACACAGGTCTGTACTAGTGCCCATCCCGGTGGTACCTCAGAGATTGATGTGTCCTGCAGTGTATGAAGAACAAATACTCAGCACATTAATATAGTGTATTATACCCTGTGTTAAGTCCTCTACTAGGCTCGGCACAACGTAAAATCAGAGAATGTATGCAGCACACAGAAAGGATTAATCACCTTATGAAGTGCATTTAATGCTTTTGACAAAAGTGTGTTCTCAGCTTCTTTCCTATCATCACAGCTCAAGTCTGAGAGGGAGGGGGGCACACGAGAGACGGGGCCACTTTTCCCTTTCCCAGAAGTGATCCATAGGGGAAGCTGCTGGCAGGAGCCTCTCAGCCTTCCTGTGCTGCAAAGACAGCAAAAGCCTTGATCCAGAAAAGGTGCAAGCGAGATCCTGGTCCAGCAACCTGGCACTTGCTGGAGCATGAGTCCTGGGCCCTGGCCAACAACAGCTGCAGCACATGGAATGAGCTTGGGCCCTAAATCCTGCGTCCTTGTACTGGAACTGGGGATATTGAGAATAACATAAATAACATGGAGATTCAATGGACCATAAAAAATTACCCTCCAGCATTAGGAAAGATAGCATATTCATTTAGCCACCCTATTATCAGTAAGCCAAGGAAATGTGGTATTAAGGACACAAATACACAGTGAATTTAACACCATTCAGCAATGATGGAACTGGAGAAACCTGCTCTCTTCAAAGATTTGCTATGCTCTTTTGTGTTTTGCAGCACTGAATAGGAAGAGTGTCCCAACAATTCATATCCCAGCAGCACACCACAGTGCTGAGTTATAACACGTTTTGGTCTCACAGAAGGAGATTTTACAGGAAAGCCTGTTAGAAAAGTAATCTGTTATGGATAAGGCACTAAAATATAATCTTAGGGTCCTTAGGGTCCTAGCCAGTATAGGATGATTTATTTTAGAACAATTGTTAATTACGCTTAATGCCCTAATAGATAGGGAATGATGAGTGCCTGGAAAAACAAAGCCAGTGCATAATGACACATTTTCCGGTGAAGGTTTCTTAAGGGGACATAACATCGTATGTCTTTATTAGATCATCACCGGTGACTTGAGGAGAACTTAGAGCTAGGTCCAAAGACAGTGTAGGTGGACAAACCTCCCAGGAAATCAGTGGAGGACTTCTTGTCCATCACAGATGACCTATCCCAGCAAAACCACACTCAATTTTGCTCTGTGCAGGTGCTTTATCAGTTTGTTCTGCTTCTTTGGAAAAAGGTGCCATAACTTGGCTGTGAAGTGAGTGAGAAAGTAGGTGTGAAGTTCAGTATGTACGGGAACTCTTGGAGACTTGTCTTTCCTTGACCAGGTGTGAAGGTCTGCAGGTCTACTTCCCTAGTCTCTTTTTCCTGGATAAATTGCAGTTCATAGCACACAAGAAACAATTCAGCTACAAGTTTCAGCAGGTTTTAAATATTGCTAAGTGGATTTTTTTTTAATTTCCCATAATATTTTCACACTGTAAAAGGATTTTCCTTTTCATTGTAACACGTTATTGCACACTGCATGCTCATAATTACCTAATATTTCCATGCTCTATAGATTTCTCTTGATTGTTAATATTAAAAAGCTTATTAAGATCCTCTCTATCAGCTTATGGTCTCCACATATACTTAGAAGGTTGGCAAACTTGGCATAGGATAAATGTCACTTTTAAAATACGTTACAGGCAGAGTAAAGTGGAGGTTAAAAAAATAAGAGATTAGAGTGTTGAGTAAATGTCATGGCTGCCAGAATCAATTGAAAATGAGCATTCTTGCTGGCTTTAGCTGGAATGAAAAGAGACTTCTCCTCCCCCAAGCCCAGTCCCGGAGGAGTACAGTCAGGATGGTACTAATGAGGAGAAAACTCACAAGCTAGGGGTGATGTTTCCTTCAGAAACACTATATGCATTGGTGCCCTGAGCCCCCTAAGGACCTAAAATCTGTTATTGTTCCTCCTGGGAGGTCCGTTTACACTTAACACACATCTGGCTTAATTAGGCTGACAGCTGCTGCAGGTACTATTGGACAAGGTCCAGGCATCAGAGTGCATTAGCATTTGTTTAATGGTTTAACCTTTCATAATCTGATCTCCACTGCGTAAATGAACCAGAGAGATATCTTTTATTACTTGTTAATGTGTGTTGTGTGTGTGTGCACATACTCACACTCACACAAACACGCAAGCAATCCACATCAAATGTGTCCCACTGCGCACTGAAAACCCAAATCTTTTCCAACTGTAAACTTTTGATTAAATAAATGCAGCTCCAAATAAAGTAAAAAATGAACTAGATTAACAGCAAAGACAGAAGAAAATACACTTACTTCCATGTACAGATATTGGCCACCACATATTCATAACCAGATTTTGCATACCTATAGTTTTCATGCTTTAATTAAAAAGAAAAAAAAAAACGAGGACAGAAAAAAGGGGACTAAAGTTTTTGCTGCATACAGAAATGAAGCCAACATAGAAGGTGTTCCAGCACAGGATTATGTTTGACAATAAAGCTCACGGTCTTAATATTTTTAAATAGATCCAATGAACAAAATAGGCCTGATTCTGCCTCCATTAAAAGCAGAGCAATTCCTTCAAAGTCACTGGAAATAATCTGGTTTTACACTTGGGTACCTGAGGGAAGAATATAGCTCAAATGATTAGGCATGTGCTCTGTTTTCTCAAGAGAACCCTTTCCACATATCCATTGAAAGGATTTTTTTTTTCACTTTTAAATATTCTTTTATGTCTAGTTGGCTTCTTTCCATAGCAAATCCCTGTAAAAATAGCCTTTGGCAAGGCAGCCAACTTCAGCACAAGCCCAAACCTTATTGTATCATTGAAAGCAAAACCAAATCCAAAGACACCTTTCCAAATCCAATCAGCTTTCCTTATACACCGATGTGCTCATTTACCTGACAAATTATTGTTCACCTTTCCATTGACTCCCAGACTGTAATATGCCACATATTTGGAGACTTTGAATATCAGTACAAAGAAAACCTTTGTACAGTGAAGAATCCCATTTAAATATTAATCAACAAAGCCCTTCAGTATGTTCTCTTTCAGTATGTGCTCTTGCCACAGCCTTAGCACACGTCAGGTCTTCTCTGTGTGGTTTGGTGCAGACAGAGGAGAGCAGCCTTTGCACTTGCTGTGTAATGACATCTGTCTGTGGCTGAGGCACTGCAGTTTTGTGCTGCATCGCTGAGGAGCCAAGCTCAAAGCTCCACTCCAAAACCTGTCCCAGGGCTGGACCCTCCTTTTAAGAGATGTGTTTCCATTGTTTTGCCCTTGTGGGATATTTTGTCCTCTATGAGACTCTCTCAGTAATGTGTAGTGTGTCTTAGTGAAGCAGCTCAGGGTACCAACATCACACAATCAGAGTTCATATGGGAGCATGCTTAGAAACAGTCCATGTATTGGACATCTTTGACTATTTAAGGGCAAGAACATAGAGACCACATTCTCCAATCTCATGCATAATAGCTTTTCATACTTGGATTCCCTTTTAAGAGGGCATCTTCTCCAATGTTTAAGTGAGTAAACTTCTCCATGAGTGGTGTAAACAAAACTTAAATGAGAGTACTATTGTTATTGACTGGATCAGGGCTTCAGGCCCACTAGGCAGCAGCTGCTGTCCAGGCATTTTTGGTGCTTATAGTACTTGTTATTTTATGTGTAAACTCTTTTAAGCCATCTCTAAATCATGCAATAGAGTTTGTTATACAGACTCTTGTACTAGCAGAGTAATGGCTGTGATGGAGAAGCCACCCTGAGGCACACAGGCCATGAGGACTAAATGTAAGATGCATCATGATGGACCCTTCCTCAATTCCAGCAAGTGTCACATATTTACATTACAGGGGGGGAGGGAAGAACAGCCAATACAGCGTGGGGCAAAAAACAGAGAGACATGAAGAGCATATTGGGGGTTTGAATCTTTTGGGAAAAAGCTAAAAGATGAAAAATTATGCAGTAGTCTTTTTCTCCACACAAGTATTGCCAAAGAATATTCTGGGATAAAATAGGCACAGGGTTTTTCCTGGTCACACTCATAGGAAGTCAGTATGCTAGCAGTGATACAGGGCTGCTACATAAAGCAGTTCATTTATTAATATGAAATTTAGCATCGTTTGTGATGGCCTACTTGAGGAAAGTTTTCAGGAAACTTTTTTTATCTCTGTTAAACAATGCCCATTTCCATATGAAATGTAATACTTTTAGGACCGCTCATGGTCTCCTGCTGAACCTGTCTGCTAGTATGACAGCTTAAAATTAATTTTCCACAGATAAAAGTAAAAAGGTACTGCTGAATGTTAACAAAAAATGGTAAAAAAAAGGAAAAAAAAAAGTGGGGGGAAACAGAGCTGGATGGCACAGTTTGATAACATTTGACCTCCACAGCTTTGTGTTCAGGAAAAGTTCTACAGGAAATTGATTTGGGTTATTTTAAATGCTTAAAATCAGCTACATGTTAAAATACTTTGCTGAATTGTTACCTCAACCCAGAGAAAAAACTGCTCACTGTAATCTCATTGGTATCAGATTTCAATTCCCAGCTCCCCTGAAAAATCAATGCACAGAATGAAAATCAATCCCTACTCAAAATGTGACCAAAAATGTTTTAATTTCTGAATGAAGGTTGCTCCAAAGAAGATAAAATCCAGCTACAGCACCAGGCAGCCAAAGTCTCATCTTACAGTATATCTCTATGTCCAATTGCTTGTCTTGTTTTGTGTTGTGTGCTTCTCCTGGTGCTCCTGCATGATTTATGGAAGGGGTTTCTGGAAGGGTTCTCTACCTTTTATCTCCTAACATGTGCTATAGTGTGCATTTACTACAACTACTAACAGCAACAATAGGATATCTTTATCTGGTTTTTAAACGGGGAACCCAATCACTGCCTAATGATTGAAAGTGGAGGAATGGAGGTTGAGCTGAAAGTAGTATGACTAAGAGCCCTGGCTGGCACATGAAGGCAGGAGACAGAAACAGTCATCCTGAAACCAAGTCTAGTGTTTGAAGCACAATGTCCTTCATCACAAAACTTATGAGAAGTCATTAAGTTCATTTGGCTATACATTTTACCAAGGAAAGGCAGCAAGGGAAGATAAACATTCTACAACTTTGCCATCACACCAACATCTTGATTTTGTGTGCAAAATCTTTTTTTTCTTCTGATGAAGGTCATTCTGTAGACACTGTGTGCTCTACAGAAATCTGTGGCGAAACAGAAACCCATGAAGGGTACTCTTCCAGTTTATGGTAACAATTGCAAAGCTGTTCCAAGTGTCCATCTGAAATAAATCTCAGCTGTGACCATAAAAGCAAGTGTATGGCTTAGATGCAGAATTGAACCTTTTTTCTATTCTTAAAGTCATGGCTTTTGCCCATGGGCTGGCAGCTTGAAGACAGAGTCTAAATTCAGGTAGAAAGCTCTATGAAGTAAGAAAAAAATGAGAAATGGACAAAAGGCTGGATGTGTGCTGCAATGCGAAGGAAGAACTGAAAATGATCCCAGTGTAAAGATTAGCAAAACAAAAAATTATTATGGCATTTTGAGAAGTACCTTCTGGAGAGGAAGGATGTATTTAAGGGACACAGCGTTACGGTTCTTGTAAACACTTTTCCAATCAGACATTTTTCTCTGTTAATGTTGCTAGTTGGCTGCCTCAGTGACCAAAAGTGAGAGTCCTGGACAGCTGGTGCAAAACAGATTAGAGACCTTCCTCATTTTTGAAATGGAAACCAGACGAAAAGTTTGAACATTGCAGTCATGGACTGGTTCTCTCCACAAATATTTAAAATATTACACTAAATATCTCAAAGGGAAAGTTAATAAGATAAGATGATGCTCTGCACTGATGAAAAATGACATTAAGTGTTTCCTGTTACTAAAATCTCTTTGCACAATAGTGAGCTTATAATGAAAACACATTTCCAGTATTAGCAGTATTGGGGTGCTATCCAATATAGTAATTTTTGCACAGAAACAGCAGATGACCGCATACTGTGATTCAGTTACAACAGTTTGACACCTGCCTGAGCACTATGGGGTTAGTCACCAAAACTTACCCATCTAAGCAGCATGACTAGGGAGCAAACACAACATTAAATATTTCTACTACATGGTGACTCTTTCAGTGGGAGAGCAAAGGACATTCAGGGGAAACTGTGGGGAAAGTTGCTGCCAAGAGAAAGGGTTGGTACAAATCCCTCAACCAGCTTTGTGTCAGTGGGCTAACAGACATAGGACAAACCACCTTGATGCCATCTGTTGACAATGTCTGTGTGAAACAAAATTTAGAGGGAAAAGAAAAGAAAAAAAAATTTAAAACCTCATGGCATTTAAATAAAAGATAAACAAATGAGTGAGTTTTCCTGAGAACTAGTTTTAGGCTTTGCACTAAAATATTCCATTATTGAAAGTAATTGTTTTCACTTTACCAAGATCAGCCACTAAGCTTTAGACAAGTGATAAATTAGATCTCTTCATACTCTGCCTCAGCCCTCCACAGTGGCACAAGACCTTGGATGGCTCTTCCCTCAGCCCAAGCTGCTGCTTCTAAACAATAACTAAGGGAAGGAATCTTCCAAAGGCTGCCTTTCCCCATCAGATGTACAGCTCTGAGTAGGCAAGGCGAGGGCAAAGAGATAAGATTTTAAGACGACAGGAAGTTGAAATTCCTGCTCCCACTTCCCATTTTTACCTTCAGTTAAAAGACTTAATGGTGAAAGTTTCTTACCACATGAAGGCAACCGTGTCATAATTGGTGTCCCTAATTCAGCCTCCTGCAAGGCTAGCAGGCTTGCTGAGGCAGTCCTGCCTGTCCCCAGCATCTGGCACAGAGATGAAAAGGGGGATTGTGGAAAGATCTGATTCTTTACACTTGAGCTGTCACTACACACATAAGAATTAAGAGAACAAACTGGAGGGAGTAATTTTTTAGGTGTTGTTCCCAAGATATGATGGCTTATACATGCTTTCTCTGTCTAAAGAGGCTAATGGCTACTTCTTGTGGCTCTGGACTTCTGGCTGTTACTTTGGTTCAAATTTCTCATTGCTGAGGTTAGTGCTTCAGAGCAAAAATTGCCATCAGCAGTCAGAAAAAAGATAGAAGACATTCTTCTGTCAATCATGAAACATGGTCACAGTCCAATACAAACTTAAAGAGTATGATTCCCTCCACTTCAAAGATGAAGCTTAGGAAAATAATTACATTGGATATCAATAAAAAAAAAAAAAAAAAAAAAAAAAAGAAAAGACCAAAACAGAAAACTGTAACAAAAAAAAAGAAAAAACCAACAAACTACAAATATATTGAAATTCTAGCTGACCTTGGCTTACTCATTTGTTTGGTCTTTTCTTCCTGCACTAGAGGAGAGCACAGCATGTGGTGCTGTGGAATGAAGTCTCCTGATCTCTTCATTGCACTGGAAAGCTACAGCTTCTATATGTTGAGTCATGCCCTGAGCCTAAACCTGTGTAGCTTGTTCAGCAAAGAGGGAACCACAGACATGGTGGCAGCTACAGAATGTTTGTTTCACTCAGACCTGCTTTGACATAGTGCAAAAACAGCAGAACATTCTTATTTTACCTTTTCCTCCCTAGTCATATTCATTCACGTCTATCTGTGTTCTTGGACAGAAATATTTAAGAGGGATACAGGGGGTTTTATCATCCTCCAAAATTCCCAGTGAAGTATAATTTGAATATAAACATCTGTGTTGTTTGGACTAGTCTTTTCCCACAGGTAGCAGCTCTCCAGTTGACTTTACAAAGCCAACAATTACATGAGACAAACACTATGCAGATCTCATTTACGTAAAATGATTTAAAGCCTCATGGTCCTATGCCATTGCCTATTATTAGAAAGGAAGTGCATAATTTCAAGTCTTTTGATTTTGGGCAACCATTTTTTTAAGACTGGTAGATCTCATCAGTTCCTCAAAGAGGAATCAACCAAATACAGAAGATGAAACAAAAGATACAAAATCTTCTCTTTCCCAGAAGGTGTTTTCCTTCCTCTTTTGTTTTGCCAGCATTACATTTTCTCACCTACCATGGAGGATAAAAACTGAAGCTACTTAACACATTAGACTCAGTGACACTAAAAATAATGCATTTAAATGTAATATTTGTGACTATGTGCCCAGCATGAAAAAAACATTATTTCTTTAGATTCAATTTAGGCCTAAGGGATTCTGAGTGCAATTATGGTGTTGACTGGATTAGTAGCATTGCTTAAATATGCGGTGATATTTCATCAGTTATTCCAGAGACTTATAGGTTATAGACCTAGTGGAACAGACTTTGGAAGTAAGGGCAGTATGTGAAAAAATGGTTCAGTCATAACCCATCATAAAAGTAAGCAAAAGTAATATATGATAAAAACTCAAAATAGTCTGTGGCAGTAATAAAATCAGCTTGAGGAAACCAAAACAGACTTGAAGTGGTGTAGCAAATGGGAGATGCACATTAGATAAGAAATGCATTTTGGATGTGGTGTGAAAAGATTAAAGCACACCTGTCATACTACAGTTACCTTTCATAGCTGAGTACACATACAAGCAGGAACTACAAGTGTGTCTGTATTTCAGGTGATGCTGAGTGTTCTGTGGGCAAAACAGAAGGCTCAGAATGTAAAATAAGTATTTATATTAATATTTATAAAATATAAACTTATACTTCACTGAGAAATCTGCTAAAGTCGTGACAATATTTCTGAAAAGGCGTTGCCTTCTGGTACCATGCTTAACGTATAAAATACATGGTATGAAGTGTGCCAACAGCTATCTTCTTGTAAAATCATGTGTTTTCAAAACACAGATAAAAACCCCTGTACTTCAAATAAAACTGGAGTAGGACAGATTAAATGGCTCGAGAATAGTCCATATATTTTATTTTTAAAAGCAAAAGCAATAGGTGCAATAATATTTAATTGAAAAATAAAAATAATTTAATGCCTTTTGAGATTTTTTTCTCACAGATTTTATTATGAAAGTATTTTCTTGTTTAAACAAAGAACGAGTTGTCTGAAACATGATAGGCTTGGAAAAGAAAAGAATCTAGGCATTTCAGTGGGGAAGGATTTCTCTAGGTTAAATTAGTCATAACTCGTTCTTGGAAAAACATACAAAGAAGGATAGGTCAAATTCTTCTGTAATATGCATGTAGACAAGAACTGCATTTGAAGATTAATTATCTCATTATTTTGCTAATATGCTGTAATTAAGTGAGCTATAGCACTGAAATTACTAAACGTGGGATTACTATTCCAGATTTGAATTAGCTTGTATCTCAGAAATGTTCTACACTACACCTCAGCTTTAGGACATAAGCATAATTAAATTACCACTTTATTTGATTCAGCTGCTTCATAAATTTGCACTTCAAAATAGTTCCATCATTCACCATGTCATTTCCTGTGTTTTTTAATTATTGGCTGGTAAAAAAATTAAACCCAAGTAGTTTAACAATAGCACAGTAGCTTTTCCTTACACTCAAATTAGGCCTAAGGGATTCTGAGTGCAATTATAGTGTTGACTGGATTAGTTCAATTGGTTAAAAATGCAAGGATATTTCATCAGCTATTCCTGAGGCTCGTGGATTATGCCCAAGAAAATGAAGATTTAATTTCATCTAAGCTATTTCCATTTTTTTTTTTTTTAAAAAAAAGAACAGGAAAAAACCTTCGTAGTTACACAAGACAGAAAAGACAGAACTGGCTGAACAAATTATCAGCGGGATTTTTACCATTACCTTCCAAAAAGTCAGACTTTCAACCTAATCTACATTTCTAATGTAAAAAACACCTGACATTAGCTTTTGGGAGTGTTCATACCTCACAGATGCTTGACACAGAATTTGGGTATCTTTTGCTCCCATTCCAGTTTCCAGTATTCACCATTGCTTCTGAAACATAGGACTCCCTGTTAAAGCTGGATACCAAACCTACTTGAACTTTTGCCTTTTGGAGAGGTTGCATCTTAAAGGGCCATAATATCGTGGCAGTTTGCCACAGATCACTGCTCCTGTAGTACAGTCAGGTACAGGCAGCTGTGCTTGTCTGGTATTTTAATACCTGACTGCTTCAAGTCAGATGTCATTCCAGAGCTATTACCATTACTCAGAAATAGCTGGAATGATAGCTGTAGGCAGTCTACCATTTTCAGGAGAGATATTGGTTTCTTGGTAGTCCTGAAATGTGCAAAGCCACGCTGTAGTATTTCTTCTAGACATGATTTCAATTAGAGGACCTGGTTATCAGTCCCTATTGGCATTCTTTATAATAATCTGCTCTATGCAAATATGCAATATCATTAAAATTACATTATTATTCATGAATGCATTTGGAAAATCTCATTCATATTACATCCCTTAGAAAAACTAAAATAACAAATATAAGCAAGATCATTAATCTTTCTGGGATGTCACAAATTGGAAGCATCATGACTGACCATGGTACTTTGCTTATGAAAACATTTACTTTCATTCTTATATTTTTGTGGATTTTGAACCTTTTGAATGCAGTGGACAGAATGTTGCCTCAAACTACCAAAATAAATTGTGGATCTTCTCTGCCATTCTCCTGAGGCAACAAACATCCTATCAATATTGCAGGTGGGGAAGCCATTTTCCCACAGGAAAACAATTCAGGATGTTTCTACTGAGGAATTTCTACTTTATAAACTCTATAACATCTTGGTATCATCCAAAGGTCACTTGAATGGAGCAGAATACATACATTTGTAACAAGTGGAACAGTAATACTAAGAGATATTTCACAGGTATTTAATACAAGGATAATCTTCCCAAACTATGGGAAAACATTCTTGTATATAAAGGGGGAGGAAAAAATCATACATTGAGTTTGGTGAGAGCTTAATTAAAAACTATGGGAAATACAGTAAATAAGAATGTGTCCTTTCAGAGAAGTTTGTCTTCTAAGGAAATTTTATTAGAGAAAATAATCATCAAGCTTAAATCTTCAGTGGCTATCAATCATCATAACTCCATTTGTTTGAGTGCCATTATCCCAATATACATCAGTTGTGATTCTGACCTTTCAATGGATGGATACCAGCATGATAAAGAAAGATAATGAAGTATTCTAACTATTCAGATATGTATTATCTCAAACATAATATACAGTTTCAGATCAAATCATACTATTGATGCCTGGATAAAGGAGGCTCTGTATATATTCTTATTGCTGGGAAACCAACAATAAATGTGGCAGCAAGGCTAATTTCTAGTCTTTAAAGGATGCCACTGTGTAAAAACCACCTTACAAAAACTACATTACAAAAGCCTTTTTATTTTCTTGAATGGTTTAAATTAATTTCCTTATTGTAGCTGTGGAAACCCTCTTTCACAAAAAGAAAAGTAAGTAGCAGGCATCAGCAAACTTAGTTCAGGGGGATTTCAGAGTGCTAATCTCCACCTTAACACCAATTTTTTTATCTAGCTGAGGTAGACCACTCCAAACAGTACCACATTTTCTGAGTAGTCCAGCTGTATATCTGTACAAAGAATTCACAGATTAGGGCAGTCTCTTTTGGAATAAACTAAAACTCTTACAAACCTGAAATATCAGTTTTAACTTTATCAGTGCTTTTTTCCTTTCCTTCCAAGAGAGGAAATTAACTCTTAGAATCTATAGTAACTTGTGATTGCATATGCATGTCCATGAGCTATATGGCCACCAAATCCATTATAATCAGGTTCTAGAAATCACAACTGGTGCAGATTAATTAATTTCTATACCTCTGTAATAGATGTTGCTCTGTTAATTCTCTGTATTTAATGAAAGAGGTGATGAAAGGCATCATGAAATATGCTGGAAAAGTGAAAAAACACAATGGCAATAGTAGTTATAAATGGTACACTATAATATGGTGAATGCAATTGATACTCTTAATGTTATCTATAAAAAAACTCATCCTGCTCTCACCAGGGAAGCAGGTTGTGCTGTGTGCTTGATCTATGGAGTCCTTGTGCACTTTAATGTGACCAAACTAAATGATTTCCCCTACATCTATTTACAATATGCCCAAACAATGTAATTTCTGGGTGGACAGCTTGTAGTATGACAAAGAAATACAGGAGGAATGCTGAAAAATCTTAGGCTCATATAAGCACATTCCATAATGTTCAGCATGTAAAGCTTTTTAATTTTGCCTTTCATATTCAAAATGACATGGGAAAACATCCAATCCTAATTTATTCTTCCTCTTAATTATGCTCTAAATGGGAAATGTGGATGTCATTGGTTAGAGTCAGTGGTGAAAAAGTATTTATTTCTAAAAAGCTCCTTTGGAAATGAAACAAATTTCATGGTTAGTGTCTTTATCATCCCCCAAACAAGGAAACTGGGAGGGAGAAGATACAGTGGATATATTACAGTGTTATGCTTTTCTGTCATTTAAGTATTTTTGATACTTATGTATCAGCTTTATAAGTTGATGAGCAGGCAAATTCATTTGTCTTCCATGTCTCAAAGGACATAACAGCATGCTGAATCAGCCCATTAAGCCTCAGTGGTGCACATGTTGCCTTTCATCCTTTTCTATCTCTGATGAACCATGTGCCAATGGAAGTCAAAACATGTGTGTGCAAGAAGAGTGAAAACTTGTTGGATGCTGAAATTACAAAAGAAAAAACCCTTAGAAAGAAAGACTCAGCAACATGCAGTGGCTGATGTCTCTGTCCAGACCATACACCACACAGCCATGGCCACATCCCGCAGTGCATTGGATACCAGCCCACGTCTGAGGAGGAATCAAAAGATGTAAAAGACCTTTTCCCTTCTCCCAAGCAAATTCAGACTCACCAGACCTGTAATTGGGCCCAGCGTAAGGACTTGTGCTCCTGCCAATCTCATGTTGCCATATGTCCCCCTTTCCGAGCTGTCCCGTGTTGCCATCTGTCCCCACGCCAGCCCGGCCGGTCAGGGCCATCTGTTTCTGCCTGACCCATCCCATGGGGCCAGCTGTCTCGCCCCTTTCCAGCCTGGTTCAGCCACACACCTTGTCTGGAGGTACAAATTCCTACCAGTCATAGATAAATATCTGCTAAAAGGGAAGAAAACATGAACAGCAGCCTAAAAAATCAGTTTGTGCTGTCTGTATTTCTTACTAAGTGTCTAGTTGAAGTTTCACCATGAAACCTCTTCTTGCAAGTCCTCAGAAGTTCCAGCGCTGACATTTTGTTAAAACTCAGGTGGCAGAATTGGTACTGGGAGATGGTGGGAATAGTATCTGCAACGTACTTGTTACTATGGTGCCACGTAGGAGCCCATTTTGGAACACAAGACATTTAAAAATCCATTCCTGAACCTTCACAAAAGCCTGACATTGAGTCTCCAGAGTTATTTAGCTCATCTGCAATGAAGTACCGTTAAGGTGGTGGCACAAGAAGATATAAACCCATCTACTGACCAGCTTCTTGAAAAGTCTCAGTCTACAAAGCTATAGTTAACGAAATGAGTGGAAAAAATTGGAAACACTTTTGAATTCCTACCAAATAACCATTTTGCTGGTCATTGTAGGCATTTAATTTTATCTAGATGAGGGATGCAGGGAGAATTTTCCAGTTTCCAGTTGCATATTCTCACATCTCTGCTCCCTACTGGGACAAAATGCAGGCATGCACCAGCTGTCCATTCTTCTTCCCTCCTACCTTCCCACAATCTGGTTTTCACAGTTAAGAAAAGTGGAGGCGTGGACTGGACATGAGCCATCATTTTTTTCTAGCAGGTAGGTCTAGACATAGCTTATAATATCCTTCATACCAGTTCTCATCCCTCATTTCCAATCTGTAGCACATTTTGACTTACTTACATTGAACTGAGTATTTTTATACTGAGTATTTCAGTTTGATTGATGCCATGGAGAAATCAGTGTCATTATTGTGGCAAAATATTTAGGGAGGGATTGTTTCAACATTCCAGCTGTTCACCCAAAAAAATATTTTCCATGGAATAGTGGTGGTTAAAGTAGGAGATTTGAAATCCCATATGCATTGACGTAGCTGCTATAATTCCTGCTGATTTGAGAAGGGCCACAAAGCCACCCTGTGGTGAATGCTCTGCTCAATCTATCTCTTTATAGATCTAATCTACTTACATGCTTCTAAAATTATCAACAATATTATCCTGGTACTAAAGATATGAACAGCAATCTGATACAAGTTTGAATGTTTTATTTCATTGGAAAACAGAGTGTTAATAAATCAAAGACACAAATAAGTGTTATTTTCGTGAGGTTCAGGTTAGACATCTTTGGTTTAGCTCACAGCTGTATGCTTACTTTCGGCTCTGCAGCAAAGGTTTTGGGTAGTTGTCAGATATTCTTTTGGCTTAAAAAAGCACAAAGAATCTTAAAATGATTTCACAATGTGTAATAAGGAATGATGAGTTGCACTGACAAACTGAACTTTGTATTTCAAACATTAGTACCACATGTCGTTAATGTTAAAAAGAAATCTATTCTTTAGCAGAAAATCTGACTACTCTGTCCACCTCAAAGTACTAACTTGTTGTTTTTTCAAAAGATTGCTGGTGAATGTTGGAATATGGCTCTGTGTAAAGTTGCAGCCATGATAAATGCAAGATTACACTGAAAGCACAGTCTGAGCCCAGCGTGTCAAAAAGAGCAAAAAAGAAAAAGGAATTACCTGCTCTGCAGGATGATATGTTACTACTTATTTCAGTAGGAGACAGTTACAACTGAGCTACTTCAGGTGAAAGCAGGGAACGGTGAAAGAACAACTCACTAGATCAAATGCTGTTTGTCAGCCTGTGGTTAAAGTCTGAACTCAGCTGAAGTTGGAGCCATTCTGCTTGACTCTGCAGCTGAGATCTGGCATCATTTCCCCCAGCAGTGGGAATCCACAGTACGAGCTATGACTGCTCATTCCCTGGCACGGCAGCTACACTGAGCATAAAGCATGCATAGAATGTGTGGCAAAGCTGGTGTCCCGGTGATGAGCTTAGTGACACCAACCCAGTGCTTTAGCTGCTTTTGCATCAGAAAACCAAGCCAAAGCCAAAGCCTTTGCATTCAGAATTTCCTCGCTGTGTGCTGTCAGTGCTGCCGTGGGTCAGGATGCAGGCAGTGCCTGCTGCCTGCCTGCTGCACTGGCAGCAGATTGCACAGCCATGGTGAGATAGGGTTACCCACCAAAGAGCCTATGGTAGGTTTTGATAACATACGAACAGATGCTATCAAACCTTACCCAATACTTGTGCAACTCCGGGGAGGAGTGTGAAAAAGGGAGGAAGAGGGGCAAGAAAATCCCAAGATGTAGTAGAGGTGCATTATCGGTCATTCTGCTATGATGAATATGAACAGCAGGTAGTCCATTAAGCCCAGACTTTTCACTGAACAATTGGAGGTCTGATAGCCATTAGAAGCAGGTCATATTTAATAGCAGTTGACTCCCTCAACCCTTTCTCCTACAGTACATTTAAATGATTCTTTGGCAAGTGAATCAGCTTTGTTTCTCCCGCACAGGTTTGGGAGAGAGGATAAGGAAAGGCATTTATTTTTGCAGAACTGGATCTCTTGTCACCCACTCCCCTCTGAATCTCAACTACTATCTGCTAAGCCAAAATGAACTTTAATAAATGAGCTGAACTCATTAGTTATGTGAAGCTCATGCTTACAGTCATAATGATTTTAAAATGTGTGGCTGCATCTTGAAGAAGAACAGAGCTTGACATAATTTCAGTTATCAAATACTGGTAATTGACACAGAGACAGGCTGTGCTTTACACTGGGTTATAATTAATCCACTTCAGTGACCTCAAAGGCTGCACTTCTGAGAAATCTACCACTTACATTTTGATTCTTTGTCAACTACTTCAGCAGACATAAATTACAAATGAGGTACTAATGAAGTATTTCATCACCTGTTTACCTTCAGTGATCAGTTCCCTTACCCTAATTTACAGGAGGCACAATTTTTTTGAAGCTACTGTCAGCTGGAGCTGCCTTTTACTCTGAGCAGTTATAAATTAGCACATAGCTGTGCTTACTCTCACTGGCTCTTTGTTCTTGGTTTTAAAATACTACAGCATAGGAGGAAATTAGTTTATATTTAGAAACAGATGGGTAAGAGAAAAAATTGTAGTTCTTTTCTCGTCTATTCCTTTATTTAAAAGCTCACTACATAGAAGGAAATTCCCCACCCATATAAATACATCAAATCCTACTACCATGAGTGTGACTTTGTGTATTTACAGCAGTAGGGAATTTGACTCATTTTGAAATTAAACCCTGCCATATTACCAATCACTTGGAATGATTTTACATGTGTACATGTCAAAGAATCACCTTGACCTGCCAAGGTATTGCCACTGAAAACCTTACACTATGCCTGCAATGCTCACATAACTGACTAATTTAAAGTGGCAGGACTTGATTCCCACATGCAGACTGAAAAAAACATGGAGTAAGGGATCACTTGAGGGTGAGTAAACAACAATTTGACTTTCAGAGGCTGGAAGGTGAGACACAGCCGTATCATCCTGACCTACTCTTCTGACGCCTGTGGGCTGCTCCCAAACTACTCCCACTCCTGCCAACATCTCCCCTCAGTCCCTGCAATACATTCCCATGGGTTTGGCTCCATCCTCCTCCATGATGAGGGCTATCTTCTTTCTTAAGGACCAGTGCTTTTACCCTCAACTGTTCCTTCCAGCAACCTGATCAGTTTTCTTCCACTTCCCCCTGCTGACACCAGTGATCCTCCTGCTCTGTGTGTCTCCACCATTCTTTCCCTTTTTGGCACTACCATGAGACCCACTGTATCTTTTAATCCCAAAAAAGCTAAGCATTCTCTATGTTTTTAAGTGTGAGTGTTCCATATTTTATCAGCTTTCCTTAGTCAGGAAAAAAATTAAGAACACTTCCTCATATTTTTCCAGAGATCTAAGAAGGAGAGTGAAGAAATTTAATTCTTGGGAAAGCTACATGAAATTTGTGAGTTCTGTTTCATTCTGGGCACTTCACATGAAAGCCATTAATGGACTCACAGTTGGCTGGAGTTCAGGGCAAACTTACTTTTCAAGTCTGAACCAAACCAGTGAAGGTAGTATGCGACAGATCATCTGGATTTCGTTGCACGCTGAGGTGAAACAGAAGGTTGCCTGACAAATGAGAGTAGAACAAATTTGTTTATTTTTTGACGAGGTCCTTAATTGGCTCCTTTAGGGAGTGAACTGAGGAAAAGAGACAGAGAAACAGGCTCCCATGTTCTGAAGAAGGAGGTAGATGCAAAAGGTGGGGAGAGATGAAGGATCTTGTGCAGGGGCCTGTAATACTGCCAGACATGAGGCTATGAAATGTACCTAAACATACAATTCTGTCTACACTTGAAAATTTCCTATAGTAAATAAAGCCACAAGTTACTGCTTACAGAAAATTGTAATATTTTTCTTGGTGTACTTCCACTGACAAACACCCTCGAAGGACCAAGGTGCTAACCTACAATACCACAATGCTGGAGCTGGGAAGAGAGTTGCAATGCAAGTACCGAGGAGTTCTTGGGCTCAACACCAGCATAGCGACCTGGGGCTGCCATACCCCAGGGTCTCAGTGCCCCCAGTGGAGAGCAAACAGCCTGTGACCAGGAGGCATCTCAGACAGCCTCTCGACAGAGATGCTACTAGAGCCTTCAGGGACAAATGAAAGTTCCAGGCACAGTGCCCAGCAGGTGGGGACTCAAATGCATGTGCTTGGATGGTGCAACTGTACAGACAGTGTACTTCAGAAGTGTCCTCCTAAGCCTGATTATGCATTCAAGTCCAGTCACCATAGAAAAGCCACATTGTAACTTCCCACTGCACTGGTAACAAGAAATTTCTGAAATAATTTGCTTCTGCCTCAGTTTTGCTCTCTCTTTTGTGGACTGCAGTGAAAAGGGTAGGAAGGTGCTTGAGACAACTCTACCAGAAGGTCATGAGCACTGAACTCTGTTCACCTTTCCTCAGATATCTCCAAGCTGGAAACCTGCTGCTGAGATTCATCGCTCTACATTGGGCAGGTTCTGCTCCACAGTCACTGCTCCATGGAAAGTATGGGAAAATAAAAGGCTGTGTTTGTCTTTTGAATGTGCTTTTTCCTGGACCTCACCACATCTCCTCTGTCTCTCTCAGAAGAGCTAATTGTCTCTCAGATTGCTCAGGACTGATCGTACCTGGTTCAACAAAACCGCAGGTCTTAGGGAGAAAAAAAAGTCTGAAACAGAAAGTGTCAGCAAGACCCCACCCACTAACAATTTCCTTAGGTTTTCATAACTAATTGCTTTCCTATACAAGGGGAAAAATAGTTATTACTGTAGCAACTATCACACTATGTAATAGCTTTTTTAAAACAAGCTGTACTTTTTGCAGGTACGGATACACCATGATGACACATCTTTTTCTTTTGCAGTTTTGCAATAGTTGTAAGCAACATGTAGAGGATCCAATATTTTCCTTTTCAGTGTTGATGGAATGCTGCATTTTGTGATACTCCCTTTTATTAATGAAAATTTTGTTTAGATAAGAATTCACTGATAGGGGAAAATTTAATAGAAATTAATTTTACAAACTTTCAAAGGAAATGAAAGAGGGAGCTGATAGTGAGGAGTGACCGTCCCTTTTCAGGAGTGAGCAGGTCTACAGCTTAATAAACTTTAAAATATTAAAATAGCTTAATAAACCTGTCCCACGAAGACAGACTGAGGGAGTTTGGGTTGTTCAGCCTGAAGAGGAAAAGGCTCTGGGGAGCAGAAGTTATAGCAACTTGCTACTACCTAAAGGAGGCTAGAAAAGAGATGGAGGGGGATTATAGACAGGGCTTGTAGTAATAGGACAAGGGGGAATGGCTGTAAACTGAGAGAAGGCAGGTCAGGATTAGATAAAGAGTACAAATTCTTGACATTGAGACTGGTGACTCACAGGAACAGATTTCCCAGAGAAGCTGTGGATGCCCCGTCCCTGGGAGTGTTCAAGGCCAGGCTGAATGGGGCTTTGAGCAACCTGGTCTAGTGGAAGGTGTGCCTGTCCACAGTAGGCAATTGAAACTAAATGGTCTTTGTGGTCGCTTCCTCCATCCCCCAGCTCATGCCACTGCAAAAGCATCTCCTTTTTTGTAGATGATCCTATGTCAAGGCACAAGTTGAGATGCAGCTGAAGTCTGTCTACAGCTGCCACCTACTTAATTCCTAGCACTGTGCCCTACGGGAAGTCCAGAATGACAGAAAGAAAATTACAAACCACAAAACATTATTTTGCTGCATTTTCATTCCATCCAGTGGACACAGGCAGAAGGCAAACTTGGCCCACCTTGGTGAAGTGTGTCTTTCCCTGTGGGCTGTAAGACAGGGCTTTGTGCGTTCTGCTGGCAGATAAGACTAGTGCAGGCATGCAGGTAGAAACATGGGATGGACTTTCTGTTGACAGTGCAGAAGTGAAGCAAAAGCTACACTATCCTTCATATGGAGACAGAGATATGGTGATATCCTTTGATGTTTTGTAGCTTCTGGATCTACCTTGAAGGAGAGAATTGTAAGGGCTGCAGGGGAAAGAAAGTCAGATTTAGAGAAATAGCTGGGGTCTGGTGTGCTTCCAGGAGCTTGGACAGGATTGAGCAGCACACAGATTTCATATGCAACTGTGGAACCATGGAGCTGTAATTCTGTCTTTTATGGCTTCCTTTGGTAGTGATGTGGCATTGTGCAACATTTTACTCTCAGTATAATCCCCAGGACTGAGTGAATTTTGAAGACAAACAAAAAATTGTTATTACAGTTTTAGGAGTAGCTTGTGTAGAAGAAATCTAGAAAATAATTTACAACCATCCCCAAAGCCTGCATGGAAAAACTCCATGCAACTAAAACAATTTGGGTAAATCCAAATTCATCCTTTCCTTATCCAGCTCATAATATTTGAAAACACCAAAATTTCCTGTAAAGGTCTGTACACCTTTCTTAGGATTCAAACTCAGCAAAGAGCTTAAGCCCATGTTAGATTATGTGCACATGCTCAAGTTCTCTGCTGAATTGGAACCTAAATTTGTCATCCCTCCCAGCTTTGTGATTGTTACACAATTTCATTGTCAATCTGATTTTTAAAAAAGCCTATGAAAAATGTCAGAAAGCAGAAGACTATGTGTCTATTGCTATTTCATTAATTACATGTGCTTAGAAATTTTAATTACATAGTCATCAATTCTTGTTTACATAAAATCCTGGCTAGCTTATTTTTATGAAATAATTTTTACTTTCCTTCCAGTATAATTTTTACTTTCCTCCTTTCCTGTTGCTCACAAAACTGGCAAATGTACATTTGTTACAAGTCAAGAATTATCTGAGAGGTAAATTTCATATTAATGGAACTAATGTGCTTTCTTTTAAAACATCTTTGGTTATTTCATTGCTTACCATAATTTAAGACTTGGCTGCATAACGAGTGTTGCACTTTGGCAATTGCTAAAATGGTCTGTGTGTGGTCAAGACAGCTGTGTCTGTTGTTGCTGAACATAATGCTGACTTAAGTAACCAGTATCCACTTCAAGTAGGATTTCAAACCTTTTTGCTTTCTTTCCTTAATACCAGGTTACACAGACAGAGAAAAGGGGGGCCAGTGCTGACCTGTCTTTCTTGTTGTTCTCGTAGCTGAGCGGCAGCAGATAGAGCAGGAACAGATTGCAATCTCTGCCTTCAAACCTTCAGCGATGAACAGCAGCTGAGCAATTTCAGGATGTTGTGTTTTGGGGTTCATCTCCCCATCTAACAAAATGCTAATCCTCAAATGACTTCAATTTCCACTTCCAAAATGTTCTGAAGAAATCCCATGCTGTCTGGTGCAATGCTTTGGTCTTTGAGCTGCACAGAGGTGGTCTGATCCCTATCTCGCTGGGAATTGGGAAACAATGTCACCCAAGTCAACATATAAGTAGTATATACAATATCTAAACTTGGCATGCGGGGAAAATTGCCCCGTGATTACACCACTCAAGGAAGTGCTTTTAAAGCTAAGAAGAGAGATGGGGATCAAACAGATATAAAGGGCTCCAGGGCAGCTGTGCCAGCTGAGGAATTCGTGCCTGAACAACAGCGGGCGGTGGCTGCTGCCTTCCCAGCCGGGCTGCGCCTCTGTCCGCGTCCCGCCCCGGCTGCCAGCACACACATCCCAGGGAAAAGCGCTGCCCACCGAGCCGAGCCTGCCTCCGTAGGCCTTGCCCACTTCGGGGGGGCTGATTGGCACCCCGTGCATCCCCAGGGAGAGCCCAGGCCAGAGGCAGCTTTCAGCACCGAGTCCCTTTTTCCCGGCATGTCCTCCCCGGCGAGGGGCCGGAGCGGTCCCGGTGCCATCCGCTCTGTAATTTATATGTAAATGAGCTGGAGAATATGCACAAACGAGCTGCACATGCATTGCTCCAGTGGATTCCACCATGCACACTCTGGTTTCTATCAGAAGCATACACAGATGGGGTTTCTGCAGATTAAAGAAACCAAGATGTGATTGCTTTTAAAGAATGTACCTACTGATACAATGCTGAGAGAAAACAGGAAAGCGCTAAGTATTTGAGTCTTAAAATAACACTGCTTTTTCTAGTCATGAAGTATTTTGAACTATACCTCCTATTGCACTTACAAACATTTAGCCATTATTCAGGGAATATGACTGCTGAGATTTATTCCAACACATTCCAGAACACCCTTGTAAGATGCAATTTAACATCAAGTGAACAACATGTCCTACATAAACCCTCTTTTAAAAGCAAATAGGGGGGAGAAAAATCAAGTCTTGCTTTAAATTAACCTTTCAAGGTCATGTTGGGATGAAGACATTTCAATATATATCAAAGGGGTATAGAAATGTGCAGCTCACTGAAACGTGTTCTTATACAGTAAGAGAATGTCCTCATTTTACATGGTTAAATCATATACAATAAACACATTTTCAAAGGTGACCTTGTAGCTACCATCCACATTTCTTAAATATTTGTCTTACAATTGAATATGTGCAAATGTATGTGTGAAGAGCTTAATTTCTTTTTTCTCTAAACAAATAATGCAAATAAATCCTTTGTTACAAAAGGCATAAATCAGTTTATTTCTGTTGGTTTCACTGGACCTACCGCAATTAGCTCTAGCTGAAAATCTGGCCCCGATTCTTTAATCCACAGATATACTTTGTCATTGCAGTTTATATAAACATGAGGTCAGCTAGTACTTCCAGACCCAAATGAACTCCTTGATAGTTCAAACTCAAACTTCAGTTTTAAATCTGAATTTTGCTGTCATCATTTATCTTACAACTGACCACAAGCAGACATACAGCATTGCTGGGTTTTGTGGTATGGTTTTGTCTGGGGATTCTTAAATGTAAGTAAGCACCCTGTTTTTCTCCAGGCACAGAAATTTAAGTGACCCATTAAAAGTTAGCGTAGCTGAGTGTACTTTTCTTAATGAGCTTTGAAAGAGCATTCAGTAACAGCCCAAACAAACCTAGCATCCAACAGATTCTCATTGTTTGAGTCAATCCACATTACAAACTGTGCATAATGTCTTTTTAAAAAATATGACTATTTTCGAGCTATGGGAATGCAGGAAAGTAAAAGAAATAGGTAGTTTTCTCTTTCATTCCATAATTTAAAATGCACACACAAGGTTGGACAGGATATAAGTCTTCTTTTAATGTGCAAAGACGAGCCCATAAGAAATTTGAAATAAAACAGTTATTCACAAATGCGGTTTCGAACACTGGTATTTTATACACAGTGTCAGTATTATTAATTTTGTCTTGCTTTTCCCCAAATAATTCAAACTACTTTGTAGTCAAAACAGTTAGAAACATAAACTTCGTTCATTACTGCACAGCTACATGGGAATGAAATTCAGAGGGTATTTCATGGTGGATAGCCTTGCTGAGCACATTAGAAGAAGAGAAAAATACTTAATCCTCTTAAAATTCTCTATGGGGAGAATTTCGGTTGGCAAAATGGTCATACTGGAATTTGACCATATGCTACCAACACCTCTGTGAAATGCCCCTAAAATGTGGTTTCTCAGGAATGAAACAGTTGACTACTGTATTGAGAGGTGAGAAAAGTGTAAAATAATAAATAGTCTAGAAAATAAAACTAGGTGAAGACTGAAAGTAGTAATGATCATACTACCCTCTACTTTCTAAGCACTTTTTATCTGGGAATTTCAAGTTAATTTTTACATACGTAGTGCTATAAGAGACAAATATTATGCCAGTGTTACAGAGGAGGAAACTGAGGCATAGCAAAATTTTCGCCACTTGCTTTAGGCAACCCAGATGGTTAATATGAAAATGCTGGAAATGAGAAATTTTCCTGAGACACAGAACACTGTACTATATTTTATTTCTGGTATCTGTCTATGTTGTGTGCATTACTCTAGAAGACCACCTTCAGCAGCGGTCTAGAAGTTCCTCTGCTGCCTAGAAGCTGAAAAATGAGATCTACAGATCCCTTCAGAAACACTGCCCTTCATGGAATAATAGATGAGTTGTCATTATGCTTTGGTGTGGAAAGTTGCTGTCAGACTTGGCAGTTCTGACTACAAAAATCAAGCTTTGAGGTTTTCCTTAATGTTGAAGCTTACGATATAAATACAAAAGTAAGGATTAGGTTTTATAGGTAGTTTACCAGACTAAACATAGTTGTGAAAACTGTTAAAAAAAGAAAGATTCCAAACATAGCAACAACATCTACGGTGAAAAAAATGAAATTTAGGAACTGCTGTCTACCAGCTCCACCACATGGCAAAGGAGTAATTTACAGTTTTCTTTCTAGAAGGAGGATAATTTCAATCTAAAATCTTAGTCTGCCTCAATTTCCTCAACAGACACCTCTTTGGTAGAGGGGACCCAGAGAACAAAACTGTGCAAAGGCACAAGAGATTTTAAAAAAGTAACTCAAGTCCTGCCACAGTAGACAGTCGTATTTGAAAAGCTGGAGGTCTGGAAACCACGTTTTCTTGCCTGTGTGTGGGATGGTAAAGATTGATTTCTTCTTGGAGCTTCTTGTAGCATATATGGTCAAACCAGAAAATCCCTGGCTCCAGGGCAGACAGACCAGAGCACAGGGAAACTGTGGTAATTAAAAGGTTACCCTGCTGCTACTCCATGAGCCCACCAGACCTTGGATTTTGCATGTCCTGTTGTACTTTGGAATGAGAAGTGCACAAGGCAGTAGACAGACACTCCAGCCGTGGCCTCACTTGTGTCACTTTCCCTGGAGATAAACTTCACACCACGGAGGAAACTTGCCTCTGCATTCCAAGGTACACCCAGCCCATATCCATTACCTCCATGACAAGAGGGGTTCTTATTGCAGAAGACAGATTAATCTATCTTGTGAAAAATGTTTAAAGCATGAAACCCTTTACTCAGGATACAGTAGTCTTGATTGGCCTGAGAAAAATCACCAGACAGAGGAGTGAACTACACTTTTCCTTCTCTTTTATGTAAAAAAAGTGAAAGAAAAAGTGCTTCTACAATGGCACTGCTACAGTACTTGTGTTTGTAAAAGTTAATCTTAGCTGCTGTGTTCCTTGGTGTCTATATCTAGGGAAAAGTTATATTTGATTCATTTGGAAGCACCACTTTGTGACAAGGAACTAATTAGTATGTAAAGCATGTCATGAAGCGGACTCAAAATGAGGAGTGTTGTATAATCATCATAAGCAGAAGCTGGAGCTGAATCACCAGCTTTTGCAAAGTTTTGCTTTTCAAATATGGCAGCAACAGTAGCTGTCAGATGATTGGTCAGTACTGCAGGCTTCTGACTTGGTAAGTACAGAAGATTCTGCAGCGTTGCTTCTGATCTGCGTTCACCTGGCACTATCCTAGCTCATGATCCATGGTATTCTTTTTAAAAAGTATTTAAAAACTGAAGCACCAGTTACATGCTGGTGTTTCGTGTCTTCATGGTTTTTTACAAATATCTCTGCATTTTTAATATAATCTCAGCAACTGCATTCCAAGAAATTTTTCAAATTTAGAACAAACTTTAATTGTTCATATTGTGATACAAGATCTTTCTCTAACTATTTCTGGCACTAGAAGATTTATGAGAGCACTCAGTGTACAGAGCTGGTGTTTTAAGTAGCATGGGCTCACCAGAGAAGACAGGGAATTAGGATTCCAAGATCTATCTAATGCAGGGCAGAAAATACTGGAATTCACATCTCAGTGAGAAAAATCTGTATGCTCATGTGCTTCCATAAAAGCATGCCAGGGTGTCTGAGAGTCAGGACATGGGGAAAGTTAAAGGACTATGCAGAACACTGGGTTTTGATCATTACTCTCTTGTGTATTAGACTTCCCTGGTCACAGTTTTTCAACTCATTCAGCAGTCATCTGCTTTTTCTAGGCAGAGTGATTTTTCATTGACTAATCATTCACAAGTTAACATGAAATAAGCAGCCTCATAAACTTAACCAATATTTGCTTTAAGTTAGTGCAGGAGAACCTGCCCCACGGGAGATGAATTAGGAAAGCACACACATAGTAGGTGGGTGTGTTTCCACATCTGGAGATAAGGACACGGTGATAGAAGTGGCCACAAAACACTGGCATTTTTAAAACTAATAATCTGAACTTGTCAATTTAAAGAGAAGCGTAAAATTATTCCAGTTCCACTAAAAATTGTCCCTACTGGATCCATATCAAATCCTCGGGTTTATTTTCCTCCAAAGTGTCTTTTTATTCCAAGTTCTGTGCTTCATTTTGTGTTTTTTGCTTTCAAATCAAAGTGCTTCCCTTTAGTAGTTTATTCTGAGCTTCCACATGGAGTTCAGCAGTGCTTTTTATGTCATTTGATATTCTGTCTTCTCACTGCTTTGTAAAATAAAAAAATAATTACTGATTTCACAGTAAATTTGATCTCTCAGTCTTTTTAATGAACAATTTATTTGTGTTGGTTCTGTTTAGTCCTATTCTGGGATGGTATGAAATCACGTGTAATGTGGAGAGTGGTTAAAAAAAAAAAAAAGAAACTTTGTACTTTGGCCTGGCTGTCTAATTTTCAGAGTGCAGTAATCACTATGATGGATGTGGGAAGAGAAATAATGAGCGCCTTTACTTTATTTCTTTGCAGTCCATGAGTGAAAACCATGAAGCTTTTCAGTCTAATCATTCTTCACATCCATCCTTGATAAAATTCTCAGCAGTCAGCACAGATTTAAGAAGAAAAAAAAGACACTGCCTGTCCTGTTTTTCAACATTTGGAAAGTTTTAAGCAATATTGCAGGTGGGAAGATGGTCACAAATATAATTTATTTTTCATAATTTCTCTCCAGAGTTTAAAATGAAAAATTTAATGCAGGCTCAGACATCAGAAAATATTTTGGAGCCCTTAAAAACTGAAAAAGTGAGACAAAACAGAACATGCAAAATATGTTTTATTTTTGCAGAAAATATTTATGTGAAATCAGGATTTTACTTTTGATTAACTGTTTACAGGTGACTACATCTGCAGTTCTGGAATTCCATTATATGCAGCAATATATTGAAGAACAAATTCAGAATATTCATAGTCTGAATATTGAAAAAAATTAGGGAACGGACACAAAAGCAGAACAGATGGGTCTATGTTTTTGTCACTTAACCTAACTAATTCTAAGTTGAAGAGATTCATAATTCTGATTATCATCCAGACAAAATTGTGAAATTCTATTTCAAATACAAACCATTCCTGTAGCTTTTTCAGTGGGTCATTGGATACTGCTGAGCTGCCACGGGGAAAGAGAAAATTTTGCTTTTAAGGTCAAACACTACAATGCAGGAGTTCACCTTTCAGAACTTATACATAAACACAAAAATTAAAATGCTACACTCTGAAAGAAGCACCTTATAATAAGCACCCTGAGGTATGCAACGTGCCGACAGACACTTTCCTTCCCTTGAAATGCTTTTAGTCCTTCTCCCTCCAGGATGTGGCAGGCTGACATTTGGAAGGGACCTTTATCACAGGAGCCTGCTGTTACATCCAAACCTGCAGTTGCTGCTGCTGTCGGTGACAAAGGAGGCTGGATACTCTCACAGTCAATTGCTGCAATCCGTCATGTCTGAGATTTGCAGACTGGGTTTTATTCCGGAGGATTTTAGTGCTCCCCACAAAGTCCAGATGTGGGGCTGGCAACTGCAGCCATGGCTCTGGTCCAGAGGCCAGGACTACTGGTGGCAGGGTGGGACAGTGAATGGCAGGAGTGGCAGGGCTGGGCCTTTTCATGCCTTGGAGAGGCAACTGCCACCAAAATTGTCAGCTCAACTCTGACCATGACAAAGCCTCTGCTGAAGGTAATGTCAGACAGATGAAGGAGGTGAGGGAAGCATCTGCAATGGGTCTGAGCAATGGGCACTGTCCCAAGGCGAGGCAGGCTGGGCTGTCACACACCTCACAGATGTGAGGGCACCTTACAGAACAGCTACAGCATGGAAGATAAGAAAGGTTTCACAGTGGGTTGCACTAGGGACAGCAGAAGTTGTCGACTTCCTGGGGTGTCCTTAGTGGCCTCAGGACTGAATGGTTATAGAGAGATTGACAGGATGCGCAGTGCATCATAAGTAGCTCTTTCTCCTGCTTTTGGGACTCCCAGCACCACATCCCCAGCTGGCTGAACCAGCTCAGTCCCTCACCCAGGTCTGAAATGGTCACAATAAATGGTCCTGTTGGGTGTGTTTTGTCTTGTCATCATAATTATCTGTTGGTCTAAGGGGATGGAATTTGTCTTATATGGAGCTAATATCAAGGCAAATATCAGAGCTAATGATTCTGTTTTAGCTAATAGAGAAGAATAAACACTTAACAGACAATTCATCAGACCTATCTTCACGTGTAGAGGAAATTATCAGCATAGCAACAATAGCATTAATGGCAGGGTAGGGCAGTGTGGGCTGAGCACGGAATGCAGCTATTGGGAAAGACAGCCTGCCAGAGGGAGAGCTCTGTATGATGCTTATGTGAATTTTAGCCCCTGAATTTAATGTCAGTCCTTATTTGCTGAGGAAATTTAAGTCCTCACCAGGTGCCAACCTGCCAGCCAGCCGTAATAATACATTATCCCCAGTTTTGGTTCTGCTCCAAACTTGTGGGTTTCTGATGTACAACATATATTGACAAGCACAACTTCCTGAGCAGCACATGAGTAGCCACACTTCATTAGCATGCCAAACATGGTCACAGAGAGCCCTGCAGAAATGTTATTGGATCGGAGGAAATTCAGAACAAATATATCAGTAACTAACAAAACAATAGATGCAAACAGTGGGTACGCTGGTCTTTGCAATACCCACAGTTTGCTGAATTCCAAAGTGTTGGTTGAAACAGGCAAAAGGTGAAAAGAGGCAACTTTCAGGTAAATAGGTATGAAAACATTTTGATATCATATACACAACAAAAGATAATTTCTTTGTACCCAGCTGTGGTTTTAATATAGGCTCAACAGATCACTCTTATCAAGGAAGTGGTGAAAACTGACTGCAGCTACATACTGGCCACATTCTCAAGCAGCATCAATCTCTGTATCTGAACATCTCACATGACTTCAAAGGAAAACATAAGCCCTTCCTCCCTTTGCATCATTTATAGGGATTTGCTTTGGGTTTTATTTTTTCAACTAAAGGCAATTATGTTGGAAGGTCCACATCAAAGAAAATGCCAACCTTAGGCCTTTTTGCACTATCCAGGACAGGGAGTGCAATGGATATTCATCTATTTAGGATATCCCATCACATGCACTGGCCAGAGTATGTTTCACAGTATTAATGGTGATGAGGTTAAAGCCTGTCGTTTCTTAGAAAACCTGGGTATCATCATAACCAGCTGTTCTGATTTGCTGACTGTTTATTAACATCTTTAGTAATTATGCATGGCAGATTTCATGAGAACACAATCATACAGCTTGTGTAAATTAATGCCCTCAATAAAACTTGCCTAGGCTTATGCACTTAGCTCCTTTGTTCAAGTGTGCTTCTCCCGTTAAAATATTTAGCTATTGAAGGCATCTGCCCCCCTCTCAGGCACAGACTGTGCACATTTTCTTTGCTTGTTCTGCATGAGAAGCTCTCATTGACCCAAATAAGGGCTCAGTGCATGGGCTATATGCTAAGACTATGGAAATTGCTTTGAGAATATGTTGATTTTCCATACCCACATCATAACTTCAGTGTGAGTGTCACTGCTAGATTGTCTTTTGCACCTGGATAAAACTGCACCACTGGAGTCAGTGGAAGTTTTGTCTCTGAGTAAAACAAAATCATGTCCATTGCCCCTTGGGAAGCTCCAAGCTGCCTCTGATTCCTCTGAACAGAGTGTTGTGCATAGTCCTGTGGACTCTTCTCAGGCCAAATGTCCCCAGGGAAAGATCCTCATTATCTAGCTGGAAGGAACCCAAAATAATGCCAGTTCACTTTGCTTGTCCACAATTTCCTCACATTTCACAGTGAGTACATTAAGATTTAGGGTGAATGCCTGGTCAGGTACAGTCCAGTCCAATGAATTGACATAATTCATTGCATAACACTATAGGAATTAGTTCACTCTTGCTTTCTCTGTCTGAAGGTTGAACACCTTGCATGCCTCAAGTTGTGTAATCATCTGTATTAAGTGGGGAGATACAATAGGAGATACAATAGGAGAGAAACCATCTCAGGGTTACTCATCCCACCTTTAGTTAAGAATAGCAGAATGTAGCAAAGAAAATTTCATCTGTATGTACAATTTTTCAATTCAGAAATTACTTCAGAACCTACTTTACAAAAAGCCATAGATTCACAACTAGATCTTATCCCTTCCCACCTGATCCACTCTGCCCAAATTTCAATTTGAATGGGCATGTAAATCCAGCTTTAAAAGACATTGTTCTAGCAGGAATGGTACTGCCCTAGTATGGAGTGTTGAATAATATTGCTTATTCTCAAACTATACCATGTTCTGTCTCAAGGTTGCCTTACATTAAAATAATTCCTTTTTAAACAGTTTGCTCTAAACTCAGCAGGACTAAGTTACACATTCAGCAATGTACTCTGTTAATCCGCTGTTGTGACATCTTGTTTCTAGCTCAGTAAGCCTACGCCCATGTGTACACAGACACATGCACACTTAGGCACACATATTTGCAAAACATGTCCCTGGATCTCAGTGCCAGAACATCAGCCCGGGAGAGCTGCTTTGTTTTTCCACAGATGCGCTTCAACACAGTCGCAACAAGTCAGAGCTCCCCACAAGCTGTGTGGCAGCAGACTCGTACCTCTGGCAGAGCACAGCCATGTGAGCCAGGGGTGAGAGGGGAGCTCCTGCTGACATGAACTCCCAGGGAAGTGAGAGTGGGACTCTGCTCACCAGGAGATGGGCAAAACCACTCTCCCATTTCACATCAGACTTGCTATATTATTTCAGTTCCATGTTTCTACTGACCATAGATTTCACTTGTCGTGATACCTCTGCTCAAAATGAGTGAAGGGTGCACGGAGAATACAGCAGCACACGTATCTGCACTCCCTTTGCAATGATGCAAATGATGATGCAGAGTGAAAGACAAGGGCAAATTATGTACCTTGGGGCAGGTTGTGAGCCTTTACAGGCAACATTGATTAATTACTGACATAAATGGCCTGATTAACTTAGTAAGATTGTAATCAGTTCTCAAGCCTTTTGTTTGCACAACAGTAAATCAAAGGAGAGTGAAAATGCAAAAATTAGATTTGTATGTTTCTGTATGTCTGTATATACATATACAAAGATACATCTTCACAACATAAGTATAATGGAGGAATAAGTATCAGCAAGTAAAGCCTGCTGGTTTTCCTTACATTATCAAATGTGCAGACAAACCTGAGATTTATTTTCCGTATTTTAGATGCAACTACTCAATGTGTGCTGCGCAGCTGTGACATAAAACTTCTTTCAAAGACGGCTAACTCTAAAGAAAGATATGGCAAATATGTGACCTGTGCTCTGGTTTTGTAAAATATTTTTCTAATTTCATCGCTCCAGGATAGAGCTTTATAACTTAAGCCAAAATCGTTGAAAAATGTTGCTGCTTTGCTACTGCAGGCAAAATCTGTACAGAATAGGATTTGTAATATATACAAACTCTCAGACAGTTCCTTTAAACCTACGGAAACTCCTATAATAGCGTTTTACTGAAGTCCAAAATAAGTCCTGGCCGAGGTTTTTGCTGAATATGTTGAATTCTAAAGCAGGCCTGGGTCTCAGCATGATTTTCCTACTGTCTCCTGAACAAAAACCACCTTATATTCCACCCATGAGCATAACCCATAAAACACGCACAATAAGATGTATAGAAATCCATCTCTCCCAGACTAATGAATATAATCAAGATCAACAGTTGTGTGAGATCAGTTTTGGCAGAAACTTGTGCAGGTGCAGATTTCTATTGTTGTTCAGTCAAACCATTGAACAGGAGCTCTCTTGTGCTTGAATAACCTCTACCTTTCTTTCCGACGTTTTAATGAGTGAGCGGCGTATGTTTTCGGTGGAATATCATGTATGACACAAAGCACACACCTCATAGGATTCATGCGGTGGGATTTTTGGAAAATTTTTAAAAGTCAATATACAGGCACCTGTCCTACCACTGTCTTAGCTGTAGATTCTGAATAAGAAAGATATTACCTGAGTAAAAAGGGTGTGTGGGCAGAAGAAAACACACAGAGATGGGTGTTTGTCTGACAACATTCTTCCCACAGTGAGGGTGTATCCATGTCATACTGCATCCAGTGTTGCTTGTACCAGCCAAGGAAGACATTTGCAGTCAAGTATCTCCTGCTTTCCTCCTTCTCCTTGCCCTCCAGCACTGTCATTACCTCCTATTGGCAGTTTCCTGCCACTGCTATATAGATACATTAGAGCCCATTTTCTGGGTACAACAGCAGAAATCAAGGTTTTGGCAAAAATGTCCCCTGCTGCATCTTGCTCTTGCTGGGGCATTTATGCACCCAGATGTCCTAAGGAGTTAGGGGAGCTCCTCAAAAGAAAGATTTCTGTTTTTTCTGCTTGATGTTGACATAAAAATCACAGCTATTTTATTCATGCAACTTCCTTTTTAAGTACTGTAGGTCCTTCAACATAACCCCTTAGCTGAGAATGCCCTGGCCTAGGGCTGAGCACGGGGCTGGCAGCTGAGACTGATCCAGAGCCCACCAAAATGAGTGGAAAGATGGTCACTGGCTCAGGTGAGGTCTGGGTTTTTCCCTGTGGAAAAGTGTTCTTGCTGTGAACTATACACAGGAAAATTCCATTTATAGAGTAGTTAAAAGATATGTTCAAATTGCTTCAATCCTGAGTAAATTGCATTTCTACTCATAATTAATTTTGCCTTATAAGCCCCAGTCCAGTCAGACACTTAAGCACCTGCATATCTTTTAACCGATGAATAATTCTCTCAGAGACAGTCTTACCAGGCTACTTAATCTGGGCAGAAGTGAAAGTCTCTTCAGTGAAAAATAAGGAGGGTTTATTTATTTTACTCAGAGATGTATGATCTGTACAATCTTGCAGTAGCATGTGATTACAAAAAATTGTGACATTTCCAATCATACTTTTACTGCCTAAAAAGCACTTTTACATGCTTAGGGAATTGGCTACTTAGCTTCTAATATGTAAACGTATCATGTGGTTCTTTTCTAGAAATTACACAATTCAATCTGTTTTTAGCTAATATTCTCCATTCGTTTGTGTGTTGCACAGTTTTGCAAAAAAATGTTGTTTAGCTATGTTACATTTTATAGCAAATTGTTGCTTAATAGGATTACAAGAGAAAGTTAAAATGCAATTTTATTTTCAGCTGCTCACAGATGGCATCTTATGTTGCCAAAATCACCTAATGTAGTTTTCGTCTTCTTGCAAAATCTAGAGTTTATTTCTTGAGATCTAAATTGCATGTAATGTGCATTTCTGTGCTTATATCAGCTGTATCTGATAGCTGAATTTTCAGATTTAGACATGTGCCTGTCCTTTTAGTTTATTTTTGTCCCCCAAATGCAAAAGTAAACTTTAAAACCATTGCTTCAGTTAGTCCAAGTATTTGAACTTCCCAGTGGTTGCTGCCATATGAAAACATGGATATATACTTAAACACATGCTGCACTTTCCCTGCCCCAGACAGACATCTGGCCATTTCCCATCTGCTGACTGTGACCTGAAGCATTTTTCTGTCTCTCTCTTATTAGTTTGGGCTTTTGCTGAGGTTCAGTAGCTCACACATGCTGATCCATCAATTGTTTTTATTGGCAAACAGGTCCACCATTAACAATCAGAAACTATAGCATCTGCTAATTTAAGTGGGAGCCACATCCTGTTGTACATTAGGTGTTTAGCAGTGTGGGCATTTATCAAAACAGGGATTAAGTGAAACACACGTGTGCATAATAGTAGAGATATTTCAGGCTATAAATAACACATTTCATTTCTCTTCATCTTAAAACTCACATATGCATTTTACCATAGGGAAAAAATTTGTCTAAGTCTTTCTGGGTAGTTTAGCATTGGAAACCTTAGCCAACACAATACTTGTCTGCTAAAATCATTTGCATGCCTTTTTATACTGGGTGGGCTGCCCATACCAGCAAACATGAAAAACTATGGGGGGGTTTGAAGACTGAAGAACTGGTGTTGCATATTTCAGTGGCGTGCAGCCCACGTGGGTTTTTGCTTCCAGCAGCTCAGAATTGCAAAGTAATGATTTAATTTCATTCTGAAACATACGTTCAATATTTTAATGGCACCAAAGCACAAATTGGCCCAAATTTTAACAAGTACCCCTAGTAGAAAGGAAACATATTTTTAAATATTAATATTTAGATATTAAAACTTTTTATTGCCAGATGTGACTTGGCTAGATGTCATGAGCATTTGTCACTCACAATTTGGTTTATGGCCCAGCACTTAAAAGATAGACCAAAACCATTCAGTTTGAGACTGGTGTTGAAGGTGTTCCAATCTGATGGTTTACTTACTTGTTCCTAGAACAACTGGCATTCTAAGAAAACAGCAGGTATCAACAAGACTTGAAAAAATTCAAGATTTGAAATAAAATTTCTCCTGAACCATGAGAGCATGGGAAGCTCCAGGAAGGCAGGGTAGATGCAGAGCCTGCCAGCATCCCACCATTTTACAACACAACCACCTGGGAAAAAACACAGCTGTGCCTGCTCCCATGAAAGTGTCTCTGGATACCTGCATCCCCTCTAGAAGCTCATGTCTCAGGTGGTAATGGACATGTAATGCATGTCAGCTTCACCAAGACCTGTCTGCATTGTCAGCAAAGAAGGAAAGAATTTTAATCACAAATAACTTAATACCAAGTGGAGGCTGGATGAAAAGCTTATTAAGTCAATGGGAAAGCTCCTGCTGGCTTCTCTGAGGGGTGGATTGGTCCCAGCTTTAGACCTCTGAAACAAATGCAAAATTTGTTTAGTTTTGTGCTTTTGAACATTGCTGTATTTTCTAAACAGAGGTCACAAACAGTTATGTGTCTGTTTCTGTGATCCTCTACTCTTATGAAGTCATTCCAACTCTTCTATCAGTAAACTTGTTGTAATATATTTCATGCTTAGTCTTCAAAGAAATGTTAACATTCACAGATAAAAGACTCTGTACGCTGTCCATGCCACAACTGTCACCAGAAACCCAGGAACGATGACATGAGCGGATGATAAATATCCTCACACAAAAAAACTATTTTTCACGGGAGCCATAAGCAAACCTTTGTTGCCCTCCCTATCTGTGACCCAAGAGACGTGTCCTCCCGTGGTGATGCCTTTGGGCCAGCTGACGCCAGGCGACGGAGCAAAGCCCCCGCCCAGGGTCTGATCTGCCATGGGGAGTGGGCAAGGCAAGTCAGCAGCGTGCCAGTCATTGACTCCCTGCCGAAAGCACACCGTCTCCCACATCAAAAAGGCACCAGGAGCCTTCACACAGGTCTGCACTGTATAATGGGCAGATTTTCTTTGAGGGTTCAGAAGACAAATGAAGCTTTTATCTGTTTTCCAGCCCTCTGCAATAGGAGTTTATGTTAAAGCCACTTAACTGTCTAGAGTGCGGCCCTGTGGATTACCTGTTTGTGTGAATCGAGTACATTACCTGATCACATGAGCGCCGGGGATAAGTTTTCTATAACTAGCTTTTCTTTGAAGGGATCTTCAGCTACTTCAGGATTCTCACAAAGAAGTGCCCCAAAAGAGTCAGGATTAAGAATAAGCTGTATTTCACTTTGGCTTGTGTTTCTCCGGCCTCATTTATTTAGCTTTGCTTACTTACTTGGTCACTTATTTGTGTGTCATAAAAGAAGGATGAGGAATAAACCTTCCAAAGCATGCAGCTCCTGTAACCTTTACAGCACCATGGGTTAAATATTATATAAAGAAGGGAGTGAGTGTCATAAAAGGAAATAACTCTTTCTGAACTGCAATTCGAAAGACTGTTGTTAATTTTATAAGAGTTCTGAATTTCAATTGCTAGAGTTAAAAATATTATTCTACCACACCTTTTTTTTTTTTTAAGCCACATTAAAAATAATTAGTTCTGCAGAACATTTTAAAATTAAAATAACGATGAGGGTTGTATAAGTTATTTAAAAACACTTTGGATGATACACCCTTTTTCAGGAAATTGCACATGAAGGAGCAGAATTGGGGAAGTTTGAACACGTGAGTCTGTGTTTAGGGGTTCTGGTGAGCTCTTCCTCCAGGCTTTAAGCTTACCCCACACATGGTGCTCTATTGCCATCCCCTCAAAAATTGCTCTGCCACTCCCCAGTTCTTTACCTCTTTTTTGCTGCTAGAGGACACACCTATGTGTATTGTCACCATTACAAGTGGGGAGAGCTCCTGGGGGCTGAGGGCACAAGGTCCCTCTACACCACCACCACTTCCACTAATGCATCGCTTCAGCCACTGAATCCTGGCTACCCTTTCCCTGGAGGTGTCCAGCAGCCCGCCTTCTTGGATAGTAGCTGTGCTGTATGGAGGCCCACCATTTTTGCCTTGAAAATACTGGTTTTCTTTTGTTACCCAGCTGTCACAGAGTGGCTGTGGGCATTCAGAAGCCTCTGGTTGCCAGTGAGTGAGTCTCTTTTTCTCTTGCTAGGAGTTTCAAGGGGAGACAAGCACTCACCCTGAGAAGATGTTTTGTATGCCAAGAGGCAATGGTGGGGAGTGGAACTGCTCATCCCAAAGTTCTCAAGACCTGTTAAAAACAAAGCATGACAGAAGGGATTAATAGGGTCAAGCTGCCTTTCTCACCAGAAAAGCAACGGAATGCAAAAGGAGATACATCCTAAACCTTCAGAGGGTATGAGCCAGAATATTTGAGGGGAATATTTCTGAAGGAGAAAAGAGTAAATTTTTCTGATCAGCAGGTTTTCTTTCTCTAGTGGTAAATTTAAGGTTACTTTATAATGTTCCTTTACATCTGAAAACTGCCTGCTGTCTGAAAAGTGACTCCAGCATTGTGCCCACTGCCTTGTTAATACTGAGTGGTTGCATTGTGTACAAGAGCCCATATTTCTTGGAAAGGCATTACAGTTTTTTCTTCCTTGTCGTGTTCTAATAAATTAAAAGGCCATTTTGACTGCAAGTCAGTACTTCTGTATAGAAATAACATAACTTATCACTCATCACTAGCAATAATACACTGCCTGAAGACATTCCTTTGTCAAGCCTGTTGGTGATCAGTTTATGCCCCAAAGGATTTACTTATGACTCAAGGTAATGCAATTTCAGATGATATTTTTATTCATAAAAGTACAATCTCCCTTTGAAAGAATCTGAACTAATCACTTCAGTTACGTCTTGCAACAGTGAGACGCCTTCTCTTCAGAACTGAGTAAAGCCAAACTTCAGATTGACAGGATGGACTGGCTGTGACAGACAGTGAGCAGGGCAGGACAGATGGAGAGAAGAAAAACTAAGGAAGCATGTTACACACTCCTTGCTTGCTGTCTGCAACATAAAATGACACACAACTCCACTACAGTGATATATCCCTATTCTTCCATAGATTTTTGTACTTATGGTGAATAAAATACAGAAGTCTCAGTCCTGTTTTCTGCACTTCCTTCTTTCTTGTTCTCAAATTTAAAAAAAAAAAAAAAAACAAAAACAAAATGAAAAAAAACCACAACCAATACAACTGCTTTTTCCTTACTTGTTTATAAATGCTGCTTTCCTCAGTATTTTTTGTTCCTGAGAATTATGTCTAGTAATTTGGTAGTATCTCATCAACTTAAATAAATAAATAAACAAGAGATATTTTCCTAGGAGACTTTGTGGTTGCATTGTGTAATTAAATAGAAAACATTGGGCAGATTTGGCTAAACAATGACTGTGCTTCCAAATGCTGATGGTGTAAATCAAACTGAAGGAAAACATGTCATGTTTGTCCATTTCATGAAGACAATTAGGGTCTTATGGTGTTATTTTATACTTGAATTTGGCCTTAATTCTCTTAATTTGTACTAAGAGGATGACCAAATCTGAAAAGATCTGAAAAGACTGCAGTCTTGCCAATTAAATCTGCAGAAAAGCTGAGCTGGTGACTTCAATTTAACCGCACAGTTGGCACTGTACTTGTATTTCAATACTTCAGTTGCCTTTGGCAATGAGATGAGAATAAAATGTATCTCTGAACTAACAGCCAGCATCTTATTCTCAGAAATGTAACTACAGTTGTGTAAAATCTTTAGCATACATGAAAGCAAAAAGGGACTTTGCAGAGCCACGTGTCCACAGCTCTTTGTGAGTCACTTCTGCTTTGCACTGAGATGCACATGTGCTAGGTACTTGAGTTTGCAAAAGTAGATGCTGACTTTGGGCCTCATTTTGTGAAGATCAGGCCCTTAGTATCAAGTTAGTATAGAAAGAGTGAAAATCTACAGACAAAACAAAGATTAGAGCTTGAAATGCACCACTTCTCCCTTCAGAAAGAGTCTGCCAGAAAGCACAGTAAATTTAGTCACAGTACAATGCCTATTACTCTCAGCGCGTGATTAAAGCTGCTTTCCCTTGGACCACACACACATGTAGTCTGTGCCCCTCTTGGGAGAAATGTCTCCTTCTGCCCACGGCCCAGATGAATTATAGGCACAACCACTTTGAAGATTTACAGAACACACAAAGGGGCAACCTGAAACAAGAATGGCATTTCCCTGAAATACATCTCTTCTCAATGAAGGCATTTTCTTGGGAGTATGCAAGATGTGATTGCAGTTTACTGAGACAATGCTTATTATTATAAAGGCATTTCAGAAAGAACTTGAATTTCTCACTGCTCGAAATCCCATGACTTTATAACCTGGTGCAAAAATCCTGGGGAAAAGGTGTGGGAAGCTGTGTGATGATAGATCCTTGGTAATGTTTTCTGGCATTGTGGATTTGACTCTGTGACATGTCAGAAATCATCCACAGTGTCCCCATTCTGGCTGGAAGTTCCCTGTCCTAACTTCCATGGTTGAATAACTACATCCATCAGGGAATTTGTTCTGTGCATGATGTCTTTTTCCTGGGGAGTTGCAAACAGGTTTTTAAACATGGTGCTTTAGTCTGCACTTCTACACAGAAAAATATATTCAGAGAATTTAGCTGGTTCTCTAGATACCTGAATTTTGGGCCAGCTCACCCACCTTGGGACCTGGGCTGATCCTACATTCCACTTTAACCTAGGTGGGAACTGGCCCTCTTTTCAATAAGGAAGGAGACTTTACTGTGTCAATGCTGACAGTCTGTACTTTTCTGCAAAAGCTGCAATCCCCTGGGAAGGACTGTAGCACAAAATGGCAGTGGGAAAGGGCCCTGCCAGCAGACCTGGGCATGCAAACCATGCAATGAGACACAGGTCAGCGGGGATGAGATGTTGCTATGAAATAAAATTTCTTCTGAGAAGACTTGGTGTGTGTCAAATCTGCATCCTGCTCCCCCAGCTTCCTCGCTGTCACAGGGAATATTCCCCGGGAATTTTATGGAGTAGATCCTCTTGAGTGCAACAGGACAACCAGGACATAAGGCCCAGGCAGCATGGGTTTGTAAAAGGTGGGTCCTTCTTCACCAGTCTGGTCTCCTTTTTTAACCAGGTAATCTGCCTAGTGGATGAGGAAAAGGTTGTGGATGTAGTCTCTCTGGACTTCAGTAAAGCCTTCAGTATTGTCTCCCACAGCATTTTCCTAGAAAACCTGGCATCTTACAGCTCTTCTCTGGTTTATAAAACATCTGGATGGCTGGGTCCAGAGAGTGATGGGGAATGCAGGTATTTCCATCTGAGGGCTGGTCACAAGTGATGTTTCTCAAGGTTCAATATTTGTCCCAGCCCTCTATAATATCTTTATTGATGATCTGAAGCAAGGGATCAAGTGCATTCTCAGTCAGTTTGTGGATGACACCAAGTTGGGTGGGAGTGTTGATTTGCTGGAGGGCAGGAAGGCTCTGCAGAGGGATCTGGACATGCTGGATTGATGGGTCAAGACCAATTGTATGAGGTTCAACAAGGCCAAGTGCAGGTCCTGCCCCGGGGTCACAACAACCCCGGGCAGTGCCACAGGCTGGGGGCAGTGACTGGAAAGCTGCCTGGTGGAAAAGGACCTGGGGGTGCTGGTGACAGCAGCTGAACGTGATCCAGCAGTGCCCAGGTGGCCAAGAAGGCCGATGGCATCCTGGCCTGGATCAGCAGTGGTGTGGCCAGCAGGAGCAGGGCAGTGACCGTCCCCCTGGACTCGGCACTGCTGAGGCCACACCTCAAATGCTGTGCTCAGTTCTGGGCCCCTCAGGGCAAGAAAGACATTGAGGGGCTGGAGCGTGTCCAGAGAAGGGCAGCGGAGCTGGGGAAGGGTCTGGGGCACAAGTGCTGTGAGGAGCAGCTGAGGGAGCTGGGGGTGTTTAGCCTGGAGAAAAGGAGCCTCAGGGGGGACCTCATCACTCTCTGGAACTGCCCGAAAGGAGGGTGCAGCCAGGTGGGGGTCAGCCTCTTCTCCCAGGAAACCAGCCAGAGGGTGAGAAGATAGGTTCCAGTTGTGCAAGTGGAGGTTCAGGCTGGACATCAGAAAAAAAATTTTCAGTGAAAAGGTGGTTAAGTATTAGAACAAACTGCCCAGGGATGTGGTAGAATCACCATCCTTGGAATTATTAAAAAAATGAGTAGACATGTTTCTCAGTGCCATTGTCATGTTTTTGAGGTAGTGGGCAGTCAAAGGTTGCACTGGGTAATCTTGGAGGTCTTTTTCAATCTTAATGATTCTATGATTCTGTGAGCTATGGAGTTCAGGGTAGGCATTGCTTTGGCTATGGTTTGCTCGGGGAATCTGGAGGAGGCATCTGTTAAAAGCAGGATCATCTCCAACAGGTTGCCCAAGTTAAGATAAACCTGGATAGCCCTTCTGAAAGCTCTTCCTACTGATGCTTTTATGATACAGTATTGAAACCTAAAGGGTTCTCATAAGATTAAAAAAGGCTGCTTTAAGGCAGCAAATTTTCCAATTTTGCATTAGATGGCTCTTCAGACTTTGTGAATAGATCACCACTTGTAATTAATTTCAAATTTAAAAAAAGGTGCCTTCAGTGAAGAATTTTCTCTCCATTGAAAATGTCAATACTTAATTATACCCCAAAAGGAAAAGGCCTAAGCCTGAAAAGATTCTGGGTTTTGTGCAAAAAAATATAAAATGCTGTTTTGCAGATGATGCCACAGTGCCTTGTGGGAGATGGGGTTCAGTTGCTTCAAGTCTCCACACAGTTTCAAGGGCAAGTTCCTGACCAAAGGACCTCTTTCACATTGCAGCATGGATGATAAGTTCTTATCCCTCAGCTAGAGGCCTCCTTTGCAGCATACCCTGCTTGCAGCAGATGGTGGATGTATGTGGCATTATACTCACAATTCTTACAAGGTTCCACGGCAGTGTTTTTAATTCACTGTTTGGTGTGTCAAAAGATTCCTGGGGGAAATACAAATAACCTCAAATTGGTCCTAGTTAAATGTCTGACAGGTGAATTTCCCCTTATTTTCTATGTATTTGGCCTTCATTTGTAATCCTTTATGGTTTTTGACATGTGTTTTGACAACTGATTGAAGTCAGGCTCTCGAGCTTTTCCCAGGCATCCCAGGGGAGCAGGTGATGTGTATCAAAACCTTTTGGTCCCATTCTTGTGGGAGGTGTTTAGAAAACCCAAATCCCCAGCTGCCAGTGGGGGCACTGGGTGTTATACTGAAGACTGAACAAGGAGAACACTGTGGTAAATAAGAAAGTTTGCCCATTCTAAACTCTGCTTCAGATTTGATCTTAGTTGCTGAAGAAGTATTTCCACAGATAAAATATGACATTTGTTTTAAATTAAGCCAATTTTAATACAGAAACTGATGTAATGAATGCATTTATGAATATATTTATGATCTTTATGTTACATGTCATAGTTAAAAGTAAAATATAAATAACATTAAAAGATCATAGTTTACTTAGTAAATTCACTCATTTTCTGAAGAACTTGAAAAATTGAGTTTGGGTGTTTCTACAAGATTCTTTTCAATTTTATTTCATTTATGATTGTGCTTCTGGTATTTTGATTACATCTAGTTTCTGTCTAAATTACCAGTCCAATAATCAGACTACAAAGTGGGAGGAATGACATTAACTGAGTTGTTAGAAAATGCTACTAAGTTTGTAGAACGTGCATAGAAGTCTTAAATGTACATCAAATCTTTTCATGTGGGGTGCATGGAAAACAGGAACTGGCATCATCAAGGGTTTCTCGGTGTTCTTGAAGCAGCAGTGCACATGGCTGGGGTTATGTGGCCACCATGTGGTAACACAGGGAAAAGTTAAACGGAATTTTTATTTTTACTTTGCACGTCATTTTTCTGTAAATGACTTGCAGAAGTGCATACATTCGTTTTCTCAAGGACATCCCTTGAATAATTTCCTCTTAATTTACAGAATTAAGTAATAAAAAATTAGGCAATTTACATCCCAATACCTGACTCACAGTACAGGAATTATCTTTGCAATGGAAATCCATTTGTCAGCATGAAAGGCAACATTTTTAGAGAAGAAAATAATTCCTACATAACTTCCAAAACTACTGATGATAAAATAAAAAAACCCAGTATGCATACATCAGTTCATAGACAGAGGATTATTACATTGAAAAGATGTGGAAAACATACATTTGAATTTGAATGACAATATAGTTTAATAGGGAGCTGTTAGACATCTCTCAGGAATAACAGGTGGGCTCTAAAGAAGCAGAAAACAGCTGAGAAAACCTTCAGCTCCTGAAAACAACTTCATTCATCTTGTCTGCATAAATTGAACATCCAGTTTCTAAATTCCTTTGGATGAACACAAGTAATAATGTAAAGGATATATATTTATTTTTTTTTGTACAAGGAGTAACTAATATTAATGTCTGGTGACATGGTTATCTTTACTGTTCAACAACTGGAAATCTGAGAAAGAAAGTAGATGAAGGTCCTGCAGGGATCCATGAATTGAAAGGTGGAGGCAGGCACATTGACCTTGCAGTGACTGTGGATGACCAGGTCCTCCAGCCACCAGTACTACAAAACACATAAAATGAAATGCATCTGCACAGCAGGATGGAGTTTCTCTAAATGCCCAGCTAGAAAGAACACCAAACAGACTGGAATTTTGGAGTGATTTTCTTGCTGTTCACGGTTCACACTACTCCAATGATATTGCATTTCCTCCATAAAGATGCTTTAAGTTCAGAGATCATTTGAAAAATCGCATAAAAACAGCTGAATTATTCCAGCTATATATAGGAATACTGTCTTTGTCCTCTAAGTACAGATGGGCTTTGTAGCATGAGCAAATTTCCTCCAGGCTTTAAGTGTACTCTGAAACAAGGGGATAATGTATCTGTTTTGTGTTGGCTTGATGTTTTCTTCTTTGGTTGCAAGAAAGGGAAGAAGACATGCCCAAATTTCCATTGGCATCCATTTGAGTCTCCTGTGTCCAGGGGCACAAGTCCTTGAAACAGTTAATGAAAGGCCAAGGGAGAAAGGTTTGTATGAACTCCCTGTTAAATATTGGCAGATACCACTACAAGACACATTTATTTCATGTTAATGCTCAGCCAGCCCTAACCTGTACAGCAAATATTGACCCAAACAATGGCACTCCGGCAAAAGAATCATGAATTGCAGTTTTGTGATATGTTCTAGTCCTAAACACCTCCCATATAATTTTCTTCTAGCATATATATTGGGGTAGGGTAATGTAAGAGCTTTCTTTTTACTGTGGGGAATTTTACTAAATCAGTTACTTTGCATAGACTGCATAGGTTGCCTTGGGTGATTAAAACTTCCAAATTAAGGGGTTTAGAACAGTAGGACTAGAAAGAGCTGCTCCCAGGCAGATTCTTTTTTTTTTTTCTCAAGTCCTTTCTAAGTGTAAACAAGTCAAAAACCCTTATCCAGTGAGGATGATGGGCATATATTTAATACTGTTTACATTCACCAAAATACATAAAAACATTTGAAGAACTGAACAGAACTAAGCATGTGCTTATGTGTTTTGCTGACTCAGGCCCTTTGTACATAACTACCAGCTCTGACAAAGGGTGTAATACTTAATGTTTATTCCTCTTTTCTCTTCTTAGTAGTTAAAGGAAAGATCTTTCTTTTTTACTTGAAGAGTAATGACATTGGGCTATTCATTGTCTGTAGGCACTAATGCTATGAAGCACTCTAAAATCCAAGAACTTACATACATATACACCTATATATATCTGGTTTAACATTTTTTTATTTGAATGTTTATCCCATCCATTTAGCTATGTGTAATGTTTCCCATGGATAAAGGAAATGTGCCTTTGTGCTTTTTAGTCAAATCTTGAGAGATAAGTTTGCCAATAAATGAAGCACAGTAAAGAGAGTTTGTATCACCATTGACTAGCAGACTAAAACTTTTCTTCTGTTTATTGAAAAATTATGAATACTTTTTAAACTTTTTATGGTTAGGTGACATATTGCCTGTTACATTCTCTCATAGCTCAGAGTGGCTACTCTTTTTGGTAGTCATTTACCTAACAGTAGAACAGAAAAGAGAAATTACAATCAAAAGAATATTTATGTCTTAGTCTCTGATTTTGTACCAAACAACTTCCAAGCACAGTGATAAGGTCTTTGATGCCTTACCTCAGATAGAATGACCTTTGAAATTCCTGCCAGATACAGGCCTAAGTTTCAACTTATCTTTGATATATTCTCCTCTCCTCGAGTCTCCTCTCCTCTCCTCGAGTCTCCTCTCCTCGAGTCTCCTCTTTTGCAGCTCCCGTTGCCACCTGCAGTCCAGCAGATTAAAGAGTTCTGTAGAGTATCCCATTCCTGGCAGCTTAAACTCCTGCTTTTTGCATCCTTGCACTGAAAGCACGTAACCCCAGGTTGTGTTTTGCTGCTGGAGCAGCCGGTGCTCTGCTTCCACCAGGGAGCACTATCCCACCGCTTGCCATCCCCCTCTTCTCTCCCACACTGCTTTAACCATTTGCTTGCAAAACGTGCAGTTTTTGCATGAGTGGTATAGTTCTTTACGGACAGATATTTTACAGGATGCTTTAGTTACGTGGGTCAGAACCAGACAGACAAAGCAATTCCCCTTTTCTCCAGATGCTGACCTGCTGCTGCTCCATTGTACTGTATGGCTAAGCTTCCTCTGACACGCTGCTGCTGGGTGGCAGCAGCAAACTGAAAAATATTCCTTAGTCTGCTGTTTTCATCCTAACACAGATCTTTTCTGAGACCTCGATTGCTGAGTAAATTTTGAGAATCTCTTCAACTTTTTTCATAAGCCTCTCAAACGACTTTTGGTTTTGCCTACCAGTCCTGAGCATTATCTCAGCATTTTTATAAAACAGACCATGTTCCTCACTGCTTCCCATGCTGCTTTCACCGCAGGTGACCTGACCAGTAACACACCTGCATCAGATCCTCAGGCCAGGGAAGAAGCACAGCACCTTTTTATATTTTCTTCACTATCTATATGCTCTTACACATCAGCTCAGTCAGCATTCCCAAAGGCAGAGGAGCCCCCCAAAGAACAAAAGCAACTAACAGTAACATTCCACCAAAAGGTCCTGCTGTGCCCACAGCCCCCTCTACTAAGACAGGGACACATGAGCTCATTCCACAGCCAGAAACCTGGAAACAAATGCCTCAACAGGCATGGGGAAAGGGCAGGAAAGTTTCTCATGTATCTTCTTCAGTGCAGGATACTTGACAGTCTGCAAAAGCAGCTTGAGTTCAGATTTATCACTCTCCCCCTCCAGCTCCTCAACACCACAACCTGAAGGCTGGAGTCCACTGTTCAATCCAGTACTCTTCCTCCATGCACAGCCAGGTGCTACAAAAAAGTCATAAGAGGACACGAAGGAAAGGATGATGGACAGAATGGCTGAAACTTGCACATAAGACTTTGTTTTTGAGAGCTCATGTGAAAAGCCTGCTACTTCCAATTTTAAACAAATGAGCACTACGCAGAAACCTTTTTCTAAAGTTCAGATTTCTTTGCCCTGAAAGAAAAAAAAAAAAAAAATCTGGCTGACTGCCATGATTTTAAAAGGAAAAAAATTGTTTCATGAAGATGATGAGTCTATGTGCCAAAATGAGTATTCTGTTTTGACTGTTGCTGTCTTGTTCTCATCCATGACTCCTCTCAGGGCAAGTTTAACACTCAGGATAGGGGCTAGTGGCTCTCACCTCCTCTTGTCAGACCTCAGACAATTTTTAAAGCTCGAGTTAGCACGTTATAAGAAAATCGTTGTTGCCTTTAGAGATTTCAAAGTATAATTGTAGTTATTTGTAACACAAATAAAACTTTTCCCTGAGCAAAGGGGAAGACACACTTGCAGATTTGACAGCTCATAAAAGTTGCTTATTCAGCAACCATTAAACTGCCTGAGTCAGACTAAAAGAAACTGCTGCATTTCTTTTCTTTTTTCTTTTCTTCCTAACTCATCTTAGTGGAAGTGCTTATGGGAGAGCTGACTATGTGGGAAATGCTTTCTGCACCCAGTTCTACCCAGAACAGCTTGCTCTCTTCTGGCTTAATTTTTAAATGTGAGAAATTTAGGATTTGACAGAGTTATAGGAACAGGAACTTTCTGTAGCAGTTCTGAAGATATGAAGCAAACATATGTATTTTTTCATTTACTCAGTGTTTTAGCTTTAGATAACAAAAGGTGTTGACACCACCTGCTTAGATCAGCACAACTAGCAAAGTAGTGAAGCTTTATTGACAACAAAAATAACTTGGCAAATTTCACAGAACTATATTAATCTCCAGCACTAGATCAGGATCCTCATAGTTTTGTCCATTTTTATATTTCTTTCAAAATTCGTGCATGTCTTGCTAAGAGGTGAGACTACCTGCAATAATAGATTTTTGGCAAGCATGTAAAAATCAGTGGTTTTTTTTCTTTGAGTAGGGAAAAATTATTTTAAGGGCATTTAAAGATTCTGAAAACAGGTGGTACAAAAGAATTGAAAAACAAATTGAAAAACAGAAGTTGAAAACAAATCAAATGAATTCTTATCAGTTCAGAATAACAAGTCAGACTGAACACATTTTCATCTGTGCTTGAAATTAGAGTTTAAAAATTGACTGTGGAAAAATGTGCATATCAGTGAAGGAGGAAAGAGAAATACATAGTCTTCTAAAATATATTTAAGGATTTTTGTCTCTAATTCCTTTCTCGGATAGTTCTAGCCTAGAGAACATTGGGTGGGGCTTTTTTGTGGAAAGTAGGGAGGAGCAAGAAACACAAGTGTTATAGCTGAACAACACTTCTCTTGTTTTTGTTTTTTTCCCTTTAAAATGTCTAAATTGTGCCAGTATTTTAACTCAGACTACAAACATACATTTTTTGAAACATATCATCTTGTTTTTTCAAGTCCTGTCTTGTGACAGATGTACCAAATGTTATAGAAAATAAATCCATGTATTCCAGTCTTTAAACAGACATAATTTCTGATTTGTCCCCATAATGTCCACTGAGCCTGTGCTCCTATCTGTGACAACAACACTAAAAGCTTCCCGGGACTCAAAAAATTTATGAGAATTTTCAGATGGAGTTGTTGCTAAAGAAGAATTTCTGGAAGCCAGCAGCTGTGCTGAACGTTCACTGTCCTTGCAAGTTGGGTGTTAATAAGACACAAGCAAAACTTTTGTCAGAAGCAATGCGGGATTCACAGACTCCTAGAGTAGCTGGTGATAGGAGACAGCACTGAAAATCATCCAGTCCAGTCCCCTGCTCAAAGAGGGGTCATCTAAAGGAGGTTGCGCAGGGACATGTCAAGTAAGATTTTGAATAGGTTTTAAAATGAAAATTCCACAACCTCTCTAGACAGACTATTCCAATGTTTGACCCCTCTCACACTAGAAAATGTTTTTTTTTACATTTAGATAAAATTTTATGTATTTTATTTGTGTCCATTGCCTCTCATCCTGTCAGCAGGCACTTACTGAGGAGAGTCAGTCTCTATTCTTTAACTCTCTTCCCTCCTCAGATATTTATTCATCTTGGTGAGATACCCATGAGCCTTGTCTTCTCTAGGCTGAATGGGCTCAGGTTTCCCAGCTTGCCTTCATATGTCAAGTGCTCCAAACCTTTAATCATCCCCACGGCCCTCTGCTGGATTTTCTGCCTGAAGTCCATATCTGTCTTGCACCCAGGAGACCAGACTTGGACCCAGTATTCCAGATGTGTCTCACCAGTGCTGACTAATGTCCTCCTAATGCAGACAAAGAGGTTGTTTGCTTTCTTTGCTAAAGTAGGTGCTGACAGGCCTTGTTCTGCTGATTTTTCCCCAGATCCCCAGGACTTTCTCTGCAAAGCTCTTTTCCAGCCAGTACAGGTGTATGGCACAATTCTTCTCCACATTCAGAACCTGGCATTTCTCTTCTCTCAAGAGGAGGTTTCCATTGGGCAATTTATCCAACCTGCTGAGGCCCCTCTGAGTGGCAGTACAGGAATGTTGTACATCAGCCAGATAATTCCCAACTGTGTATCTTCTACAAACTTGCTGAGAGTGCACTCTGTCCCATCAGCCAAGTGGTAAATGGAAATGTCAGACAGTTTTGACACTGACCTTGAACTTCAAGACTTACTCTCCCCAGGACTGCATCTAATCTCTTTTATTAACAGAGACTGGGGGAAAAGAAAGGAAGAAAGGAAGAAAGGAAGAAAGGAAGAAAGGAAGAAAGGAAGAAAGGAAGAAAGGAAGAAAGGAAGAAAGGAAGAAAGGAAGAAAGGAAGAAAGGAAGGAAGGAAGAAAGGAAGGAAGAAAGGAAGGAAGAAAGGAAGGAAGAAAGGAAGGAAGAAAGGAAGGAAGAAAGGAAGGAAGGAAGGAAGAAAGAAAGGAAGAAAGGAAGAAAGGAAGAAAGGAAGAAAGGAAGAAAGGAAGGAAGGA